>NW_017670275.1:1133330-1203976 GCF_001879085.1 Nicotiana attenuata
CAAAAATTCATTTCTCGGGCTTGGGACCTCGGAATTTGATTCCGGGCATACGCCCAAGTCCCATATTTTCCTAAGGACCCTCCGGGACCATCAAATCACGGGTTCGGGTCCGTTTACCAAAAATGTTGACCGAAGTCAACTTAAATGCATTTTAAGTTAAAATTTCAATATTTCACAAATTTTTCACATAACAGCTTTCCGGCTACACGCTCGGACTGCACGCGCAAATGGAGGTGAAGGTAAAAAAGGTTTATAAGGCCTCGGAACATAGAATTTAATTTAAAAGCAAGTGATGACCTTTTGGGTCATCATATTCTCCACCTCTAAAATAATTGTTCGTCCTCGAACGGACATAAGAAGGAAGTACCTGAGTCGGGGAAAAGATGGGGATAACGGCTCCGCATATCAAACTCGGACTCCCAGGTCGACGCCTCAGGAGGCAGACCTCTCCATTGAATGCGAACAAAAGGAAAACTCTTCGATCTCAACTGACGAACCTGCCGGTCTAGAATAGCTACTGGCTCCTCCTCATAAGACAAGTCCTTGTCCAACTGGACAGTATTGAAATCTAACATGCGGGATGGATCGCTGTGATACCTCTGAAGCATGGACATGTGAAACACTGCATGCACGGCTGATAAGCTCGGCGGCAATGCAAGTCTAGAAGCCACCTCTCCCACTCGATCAAGAATCTCAAACGGGCCAATGAACCTAGGGCTAAGCTTGCCCTTCTTCCCAAATCTCATCACGCTCTTCATAGGCGACACTCGAAGCAATACCCGCTCACCGACCATGAAAGCCAAATCTCGAACCTTGCGGTCGGCATAACTCTTTTGCCTGGACTGAGCTGGACGAAGCCTATCCTGAATGATCCTGACCTTGTCCAAGGCATCCTGAACCAGATCCGTACCCAACAACCGAGCCTCTCCTGGCTCAAACCATCCAACCGGCGACCGACACCGCCTACCATATAAGACCTCATATGGAGCCATCTGAATACTCGACTGGTAGCTGTTGTCGTAGGCAAACTCTGCTAAAGGAAAAAACTGATCCCACGAGCCTCCAAAGTCAATGACACAAGCTCGGAGCATATCCTCCAAATTCTGAATGGTCCGCTCGGACCGCCCTTTACCCGTGTGCCCAACTCTCGCTGAACTGCTCTTCAGAAATGTGAGGTAAACTACGTATCTCGACCCGAAATGATAGACACGGGCATACCATGAAGACGAACAATCTCCCAGATATAAATCTCAGCTAACCTCTCGGAAGAATAGGAGGCTGCCACAGGAATGAAATGCGCTGACTTAGTCAGCCTATCCACAATGACCCACACTGCATCAAACTTCTTCCAAGTCTGCGGGAGTCCAGTAACGAAGTCCATAGTGATACGCTCCCACTTCTACTCGGGAAGCTCAATCCTCTGAAATGAACAACCGGGCCTCAGATGCTCGTACTTAACCTGCTGACAATTCAAATATCGAGCCACAAACGCAACGATATCCTTCTTCATTCTCCTGCATCAATAATGCTGCCGCAGATCCTGATAAAATCAACTCTCAGAGTACATCCACATTAGGCTCACAAACTCAACCCTGCTATCTCAAAACTCCATCATCACCCAAGGTAATCTGTTGTCACCTCCGTGCTGCACCGTGTCTCCAAGGACACACAAATGGGGATCATCATACTACCGATCTCGGATACGCTCCAATAATGAAGAACGAGCGACTGTGCAAGCTAACACATGGCTGGGCTCAGAAGTATCCAACCTCACGAACTGGTTGGCCAACGCCTGAACATCCAAAGCAAGCGGTCTCACGATCGAAATATAAGCTAAACTGCCCATACTGGCTGACTTCCTACTCGAAGCATCGGCCACCACATTGGCCTTTCCCGGATGATATAAGGTGGTGACATCATAATCATTCAACAACTCTAACCACCTCCTCTGCCTCAAATTCAACTCCTTTTTTCTTAAACAAATACTGAAGACTCTTGTGATCCATAAACACCTCACATGCCACACCATACAGATACTGCCCCCAAATATTCAACGCGTGAACAATGGCTGCCAACTCCAAATCAATAACCGGATAGTTCTTTTCATGAATCTTCAACTGCCACGAAGCATAGGCAATGACTTTGCCATCCTGCATCAACAATGCACCAAGTCCAATACGAGAGGCATCACAATAAACTGTATAAGGCCCTGAACCTGTGGGCAGAACCAACACCGGTGCCGTAGTCAGAGCTGTTTTGAGCTTCTGAAAGCTCGCCTCACACTCGTCCGACCATCTGAACTGGGCACCCCTTCTCGGTCAACCTGGTCATCAGGGCTGCAATAGATGAAAACCCCTCTACGAACCGATGATAGTAGCCTTGCAATCCCAAGAAACTCCGAATCTCTATAGCTAATGCTGGTCTAGGCCAGTTCTTGACTGCCTCAATCTTCTTCGGATCCACCTGAATACCCTCTGCTGATACAACATGACCCAGAAATGCAACCGAACTCAACCAGAACTCACACTTAGAGGACTTAGCATATAACTAACTATCCCTCAGAGTCTGAAGAACCACTCTAAGATGTTGCTCGTGCTCCTCCCGGCTGCGGGAATATATCAAAATATCATCAATGAAGACTATCACGAATGAATCCAAGTAAGGCCTGAACACTCAGTCCATCAAATCCATAAAAGCTACTGGGGCATTTGTCAACCCGAATGACATCACCAAGAACTCATAATGCCCGTACTGAGTGCGAAAAGCTGTCTTAGGGACATCGAATGCCCTAATCCTCAACTGATGGTAGCTGGATCTCAAGTCAATCTTCGAAAATACTTGGCACCCAGAAGCTAATAGATCAAATCATCAATCCTCGGCAGCGGATACTTATTCTTGATTGTAACCTTGTTCAATTGCCGGTAATCAATACACATTCTCATTGACCCATCCTTCTTCTTAACAAACAACACCGGTGCACCCCAAGGCGAAACATTGGGCCTAATGAAACCCTTCTCAAGCAAGTC
Organism: Nicotiana attenuata; assembly: GCF_001879085.1. NCBI lineage: Eukaryota > Viridiplantae > Streptophyta > Magnoliopsida > Solanales > Solanaceae > Nicotiana > Nicotiana attenuata. The sequence goes on from NW_017670275.1 coordinate 1,136,357, forward strand.
TTGCAACTGCTCTTTTAACTCTTTAAACTCAGGCGGGGCCATACGATACGGCGGGATAGAAATGGACTGAGTGCCCTAAACCAGATCAATGCAAAAGTCAATATCCCTGTCGGGTGGCATACCCGGCAGGTCTGAAGGAAATACCTCAGGAAAATCCCAAACAACGGGCACAGAATCAATAGGAGGGACCTCAGCACTAGAATCGCGAACATAAGCCAAATAGGCCAAACACCCCTTCTCGACCATACGCCGAGCCTTCACATAAGAAATAACACTACAGGTAGAATGACCAGGAGTCCCTCTCCACTCTAAACGAGGCAAACCCGACAAGGTTATGGTTACAGTCTTGGCATGACAATCCAAGATAGCGTGGTAAGGTGATAACCAGTCCATCCCCAATATAACATCGAAATCAACCATTTCCAGAAGCAACAAATCTACACGAGTCTCGAGACCCCCAATCACCACAATACAAGAATGATGGACTCGATCTACCACAATAGAATCACCCACCGGTGTAGACACATAAACAGGGGCACTCAAAGAATCACTGGGCATGACCAGATGCGGCGCAAATAAGACTGAAGCTTCTCTACCACAAACCAGAACAGTACCTGCACCTCCACCTCTAATACCTTTACCTCCACCTCTAGTCAACTAAGCGGCTGGACGAGTCCCTCAATGAACCTTCTCACTCTCTCTCACAGTGGGAAGTAGGATAAGAGCATGACGAGCCAAGACGATGAATCTAATCTCGTACTGAGTAACAGTCACAGAACCCTGCTGGAGACGTTCAAACTGCCTCCGATAGGCCTCTCTCTGAGTGATGGGGAGAAACTTCTCCAGAAATAGTTGTGTGAACTGTTCCCAAGTCAAAGCTGATGATCCGGCTGGTCTAGCCAATCAATAATCTCTCCAACAGGTCTTGGCGGATCCAGGCAAGCGAAAAGTAGCAAGATCGACCCCATTGGTCTCAGCTATCCCCATGTTCCTGAGAACCTTATGACAGCTGTCTTGATAACCCTGGGGATCCTCAGTAGATGCACCGCTGAATGTAATAGTGAAGAGCTTGGGGAAACTTACCCAACCTCCACAAGGCATCCGAAGACGTAGCTGATCTATCACTGATCTGTGTTGCTGCTCGGCTGAATAAGCGGTATGTGACCTCGCCATTCGCGAAAAGACAAGAGAAGAGGTTTCAATCAGCATTGAGAAAACAAACCGCACGACAAGAAAGAACAAATGTGAAGTTTTTCCTAACTCTGTAGCCTCTGGGGGATAAATACAGACGTCTTCATACCGATCCCTCAGACTTTACTAAGCTTGTTTGTGAACAGTGAGACCCATGCAACCTAGAGCTCTGATACCAACTTGTCACGACCCGGATTTCCCACCCTCGGGAGTCGTGATGGCGCCTACTAATACGAGCTAGGCAAGCCAATTAATAGCACAATTTACCTTTTTACCCATTTTATATTCATTAACAATTTCGAAGTAATAGCATTTAAACAGCGAAAGTTAACATAAGCGGAAGAAAAACAATAAACTATCTGAACATAAATATCTAGTACAACTGTTTGAGTCTCGACTACCCAGAACTGGTGTCACAGTTTCACAAACGATCTAAGAATACTATAAATAAAGGGTCTGAAGAAATAAATACAACACTGTCTCTAGAAATGCATGAAAGAAATAGGAATAGTAGATAGAAGGAGACGCCAAAGCCTGCGGACGCCTGCAGGACTACCTCGGGTTGCCTGATAATCAAGAATCAGCAATCTCACTGCGGTCCGAAGTCCACAACACTGGGGTCTGCACAAAAGAGTGCAGAGTGTAGTATCAGCACAACCGACCCCATGTGTTGGTAAGTGCCTAGCCTAACCTCAACGAAGTAGTGACGAGGCTAGGACCAGACCACCAAATGAACCTGTGTAGTTATATAATATACAGCGGAAAGTAAAGCAGGAATAAACAAGTAATGATGGGAGGGGGAAACATGCTTCGAGGAATAACAGGTAAAACAGAATATTTCTATAAGGGAATCAAAACCCAACCACTAACAAGAATAAGAAAAAACAAAGGCAGATTTCACTTTTTTTTCACATCTCGTGGTAGGCGTACCACCCGATCCTATTTCATTATATCTTGTGGTAGGCGTACCACCCGATCCTATTTCATGTATCTCGTGTAGGCATACAACCGGATCCCATTTCATTCTATCTCATGGTAGGCGTACCACCCGATCCCATTTCATTATATCTCGTGGTAGGCGTACCACCCGATCCCATTTCATTATATCTCGTGGTAGGCGTAACACCCGATCCCATTTCATTATATCTCGTGGTAGGCGTACCACCCGATCCCATTTTATTATATCTTGTGGTAGGCATACCACCCGATCCTATTTCATTATATCCCGTGGTAGGCGTACCACCCGATCCCATTTCATTATATCTCGTGGTAGGCTTACCAGCCGATCCCATTTCATTATATCTCGTGGTAGGCGTACCACACGATCCCATTCATTATATCTTGTGGTAGGTGTACCACCCGCTCCCATGTACAAGCCAACAATAATCACAAGGAATCCCGGCAAGGGAACAATAATATCAACAAACATCCCGATAAGGAAATAATGATTTTTCAACGATATCCCGGCAAGGGAGAAATAGCTATAACCAAACTTGTTACAACATCTAACTACCCAGCTATAACCAAACTTGTTACAACACCTAACTACCCAACTATAACCAAACTTGTTACAACACCTAACTACCCAGCTATGACCAAACTTGTTACAACACCTAACACAAAGAATCATCAACCTCAGCATCCGTAATATCAATTAAGAACACAATGCAAGGGAACCTCAACTCAACGATAGCCCGGCAAGGGGGCAACATAATGATCGCTTCTCTTTCTTACTTTTACTTCACAACTCGAACCAATGCTCTAGAGTTTCAATTATCACTTATACTTTCACAATTTGTTATACAACTGGAGCCGACGCTCCTCAATGTTCATAAGTCACAATTCTTTCCACAACTTTACACAACAAATATAAATCTTCACCAAGGCATGAATAATACAACGAAGTCATGAAAATCACAATATAAGACTCACAGTCATGCTTGACATCAACGTATAGATACTCGTCACCATGCTTATACGTCGTACTCAACAAGAAGCAAATAGCAAATAGGACACAACTCCTAATCCCTCAGCTATGGTTAGACCAAACACTTACCTCGAACTTCCACGGCCAACTCAATCCTCAAACACCGCCTTTCCTTTCGAATTTGGCTCAAACACAATCGTATCTATACATAATCGACTTAATAACATCAATAAATGCTAAACAATCCAATTCCAATGCTTAATTATAGCTTTCTAATCATTCTTCCCAAAAACTCAAAAATCGACCCCGGGCCTGCTTGGTCAAAACACGAGGTTCGAACCAAAATCCGATCCCCCATTCACCCACGAGCCCAAATATATAATTATTTCCAGAATTAGACCCCAAAACGAGGTCTAAATCACAATTAATCAAAAAGTCCTAACTCTACCCAATCCCTAATTTTCCACCCTTAATCTCATGATTTAGGCCTAGAAATCTAGTGGGTGTTGATAAAAATGGAAGATAACAAGTTAAAAATTACGTACCCAAGAGATTATGGTGAGGAATGCTTCAAAAATCTCCTAAGAGCTTTGGAGAAGAAGAGGTTTATGAAATTTTATGAAAATCCCGTAATTGTTCTGTTTTTGAGACTTAAAAATAACTGGGCGAAATTGCCCTTTGTGTTCGCGACAGGCTCATCGCGTTCGCGATGAGTCAGGCCTGAAGACCTTCGCGTTCGCGACATCGGGCTCGCGTTCGCGTAGAACAAATGCCCCACCACTGCCCAGGCCCATTTGGCCTTCGCGTTCGCGTGGCTAGGACCGCGTTCGCGAAGGGTTAACCCGCCAACGCCTCGCATTCGCGACCTGTGCTACGCGTTCGCGTAGAAGGAATTTCCTTCATCAAAAATTAATGCATCGCATTCGCGAGGGTTCTCCCGAGAACGCGAAGAAGGAAACATTAGAAACCCAACAGCTGAAAACCTTCAATTTTTCTTAAGTCCAAAACCTTCCGAAACACACCCGAGCCCTCGGGGCTCCTAACCAAACATACGTACTAACTCAATGACATCATACGAACTTATCCGTGCGATCAAATCGCCAAAATAACCTCAATAACAATGAATTAAACCTCAAAATCAATGGATTTTTTTTCTCAAACTTCATAGAACATCAACTTTTGCAATTTAGGTCCGAATCACGTCAAATGACATCCGTTTTTTACCAAATTTCATAGAATCATCTTAAATCATATATAAGACCTGTACCGGGTGCCGAAACCAAAATACGGGCCCGATAACAACATGTTCTAATCAATTTTCATTTCAAATTCCTTTAAACAATTTCAGAAAACAATTTTCTTCAAAAATGCATTTCTCGGGCTTGGGACCTCGAAATTTGATTCCGGGCATACGCCCAAGTCCCATATATTCCTACGGACACTCCGAGACCGTCAAATCACGGGTCCGGGTCCGTTTACCAAAAATGTTGACCGAAGTCAACTTAAATGCATTTTAAGTCAAAATTTCAATATTTCACAGATTTTTCACATAACAACTTTCCGGTTACACGCCCGGACTGCGAACGCAAATTGAGGTAAAGGTAAATGAGGTTTTTAAGGCCTTGGAACACAGAATTTAATTTAAAAGCAAGTGATGACCTTTTGGGTCATCACAAAGGGACAAGGAATAAGTAATCCTGGGACTAAATTTAAGAAGAGTTTATCCCATATTTGGTTGGGAGAAAATTGTGGTATAATTAATCCCGAAATTAATTATTGCGGGATTGTAGTGCTTTTTTATCCCCATGAAAAGGTGAAATAACTAATACCGGGATAATATCTTTTCACACAAACAAACCCCTAATTGTAATGTTTTTTCATCCCTATGGGAGGGTGGGTGTCACGACCCAATTTAACCCTCCGAAAGGTGTCGTGTGGCACCTAGTCTTTACGACTAGGAAAGCTTAATATTACGGAAAAATCTAAAGAAAACACAACGATAAAAGATAAAAAAGCATATTGTAAATAACAAAGATAGTGCCACTCGGCATATACAAAATAATCTCCCTAGACCCGGAATGTCACTAAATCACAAGCTTCTATAATCTATGTAGCTCTATACAAAAGTCTGAAGATAAACAAAAAGGAAATCTCTCGGGGAGGGAATAGAAGGGGACTCCGAGAATCTGCGGACGCGAGCAGAAATACCTTGAAGTCTCCTGAAATCAGTAAGCACGCACTAACCTCGAGGCTAATAGCTCGTACCTAGATCTGCACACGAAAAACATGTGCAAGAAAGGGCATGAGTACACCACAATGGTACCTAGTAAGTGCCAAGCCTAACCTCGGTCGAGTAGTGATGAGGTCAGGTCAGGGCCCTACTGGAGTAAACATAATAAATTAAGCAGTAAGAGATATAAATAGAGTTTACGGTAAAACAATTAAAGAAATTGACAAATTTTAACAGTTAAGGGAGCATTTGGCTCTGAACAAGGTAAACACAACAGGAAAATCTCACGGGATACTGTCCCATAGGTTCTGAAATAAATATGCAGTGTTGGGGGATCTCCCGGAATACGTCTGTAGTCCCAAAGTAAATATGCAGCTCAAGATAAAATGACAGGTACGGCATCGAATTATACAGTTTAGACTAAACACAATCGAGGGAAAAAGTGGTCTACCTAAGCATGTCGCACAGAAATCAAATAGGCAGTTAAAACACGTAAGCATGCTTACCTAATCTAATCTCAGCAGTTAAACATAGTAGTGTAGTCTAATAAGGGAAAACAGTTTATGACTAAGGAGGAAAATAGGATTTTTACAACAATCGCCCGTGTACGTACTCGTCACCTCACGTACATGGCACTCACACATCAAATAATACCAAACATCCTAAGAGGAATGTCACCCCCCAAACCTGGAGAGGCGTGGCTGGCACCCGGTGCCGTAGTGGCCCGAGCGAACCACTCTGTAACTCATGATCGTTCGACCAAAACTAGAACATACATAGGTCGAGTTAGCTAGACTCATTCCTTTTGTAACTATCATGGGCCCACATGGCCACAACTCATAATGTACAACTGTAAGTGGGCAAATGTTATATCAATGAACCATCGGTCATAAAACATGAATACATATGTGCCATCAAGGCCTCTGACATACTGTACGTAATAAACCTGTGTCTACAAAGCCTCGAAGATTATTTGACATCAAATGGGACAGGGTATCGGCTGACCCATAAGTCTTTAGCAAAATTCTGACATGATGACTCATAGACTCGGCTGCACTCCGAATGAGGTGGAGTCTTATCGATCATTCGCTGAATGCTAACCTCGTCTACTATGAGGGCTCGTCAAACTAATTGTCTATACCTGCAGGCATGAATACAGGTCCCCAACAAAAGGACGTCAGTACGAATAATGTACTGAGTATGTAAGGCAGAATTGAAACATAACAGTAAGTCAACATTAATTAAGGACATGGAAGAAACATGGAGTAAAAGACTGAACCTGCAAGTCTGGATAGCTCTGTAAATCATGAAATATTTATAGTATCATGCATATGCATATAAATGCCATGTAATGCATAGGTCTATACGTACATAACATCATAAAGCCTCTGAGGGCATCCCATCATATCATTTCAGCCACTGTGGGCAATATCATCATCGTATACCAGCTGATCAGGTGGTGGTGCGTATATAACACCATAGCCTTTTCCTGTACCCGGTATACATATATTATACGCGTATATAACGCCATCTGGGTCATGGGTAAATGCACATATATCAATGAATGCAATGCATAATGAAGTAAGTCAATATGATCTCTTAGAATGTCATGAGATCCATGAATAGACAACATGGTAGTAGGATATATGGGGAATCAAGAACATAAGCAACCTTAGTACTTCTAAGAATAGAATCTTCCTGAAACTTATGTGCTTGCTCGTTTCGTTGTATCATATGGATCATGCCAAAAAAGAAAGAAGGGATAGCCTTAATATACTTGAGATGATTCTCTTGATAATCCCTCTAACACTGTCACGACCCGGATTTCCCACTGTTGGGACTGTGATGGGGCCTAACATCGCACTCGCTAAGCAAGCCAACGTTAGAGTTCTATTCACCTATTTCCTATACATTTTATAGTTAAAATTAAAAGAACCAAATCAAACGAAAATACTTGCAGAAGTACGTAATTAACTGACTATCTATATACTATTAACAAATACCGAAAACTGTTACCACCTAGAAACTGGTGTCACACTCCACGAACATACTACGAATTACTACAAATACTGGTCTGAAGGAAATTACATTTGTCTCGAAAGAAAAGAAAAATGGAAAGTAGAAACATAGAAGGGGACGCCAGGGCCTGCGGACGCCAGCAGGACTACTTTGGGTCTCCTAGGTGAAGTATCTGCGGCCGATCTCTCGATCAGCCACAACCAGCTCCAAAATCTGCACAGAAAGTGCAGAGTGCAGTATCAGTACAACCGACCCCATGTACTGGTAAGTTCCGAGCCTAACCTCGATGAGGTAGTGACGAGGCTACGGCGGGGCATTTACAATACAACCTGCAATAGTATATAATAAGCAAAAAGGAAATACGAAACGAATTGGAACAGTAACTTGCAGCAAAATAAATACGGAACTCAAATATCTTGCCAGTACTCAGATATAACCAATTCTTAAGAGAGTTACAATACTACAGGAATAAATCACATCGGAAGAAGAATACACAAAAAACAAATGATACGGCGGGCATCCTGATCCCACTATATCATCAGTAACAATATGAATATTCACCCTTATTACTCCTGTTATAGCGTGCAACCCGATCCCACCTGTCCACCTTTATTACTCCTCATATATACCGCTCTTATTCCTCCTGTTGCAGCGTGCAACCCGATCCCACCTGTCCACCCTTATTACTCCTGTTGTGGCGCGCAACCCGATCCCACTTGACAATCACATTTTACCCTTATTCCTCCTCAATATATCACCCTTATTCCTCCTATTGCGGCGTGCAACCCGATCCCATCATATCAGTACCAATCACACAATAAGAACAAGTATTTCACAATTTAGCTCAAACCCTCCACAACATTTATGCCTCAAACCAAAGCAAAACGAAATTTATACAATTATGAAACTTCATCATTTAATACTACACAGCGAGACCAACCAAATTGTACCATGAAGCACCAATAACAAACTTAAACCAATAATGTGATACAATGAACTATGGAACAATTAATACCTTCAATAAAGAAAACAAAATCTAACAAGAAACAATTAAACATGGAAGCATCAATAAACATGTAGCAGTTAAGACAGGAAGACAATATATTAAGAACGGGGAAGGGAACAGGCTAAACAGATGATTTGGCGGCGTATAGATACTCGTCACCTCACCTATACGCCACACACATGGATTTTCACATAGCAATTAAGTTGGGGATCCCTAATCCCTCAAGTCAAAGTTAGACCAAACACTTCCCTCAATCCAACGGCCAAGTCAAAGATCAATTACCGCTTTATCTCTAGATTCCACCTCCAGTCCGCTCGTATCTAGTCATAATTAAATTAATAACATCAATTATCGCTAAAGAAATCAATTCCAATGCATAAGTGTAAGTTTCCCAACATTTTCCCCAAAAAGTCAAAAGTCGACCCCGGTCCCGCTTGGTCAAAACTCGAAGTTCGAACCAAAACCCGATTACCTATTCATCCCCGAGCCCAGATATACCATTGGTTTTGGAATCCGGCCTCAATTTGAGGTCTAAATTCCAAAATTTCGAAATTCCTAAGTTCTACCCAAAAACACCCAATTCCACCATGAAAAACCCTAGATTCTATGATGAAATCTTGTAAAAAGATGCAAAAGATTGAAAGAAATGAGTTAAGAATCGTTTACCTATGATTTGGGGAAGAAATTGCCTTTGGAATATCGCCTCTTAAGGTTTAGGTTTTGAAAAATGGGTGAATGAATGAAAATCCCGTCTAAGTCCAAAACTTATTAGCTGCAGAGGTCGCATTTGCAACCTGAGCTTCGCATTTGCGAAGCTCGCAAATGCGAATCACTCGCATTTCTGCTGCCTTCACAAATGCGAAGTACCAGTCGCAAATGCGAACAAGGACTTCTGCAAATGCGGCCAATTCTTCACAAATGCGAACTCCCCAGTCCCCTCCCCTGCTTTGCAAATGCGATCAATTTTTGCAAATGCGAGGCTCGCATTTGCGAGCCAGACCTCGCAATTGCGAAGTCTGCAGACCTAAAACATACCAGCAATTTTTCTTAAGTCCAAATCACTCGGTAGCCTATCCGAAACTCACCTGAGCCCTCGGGGCTCCAAACCAAACATGTACACAAGTCTTAAAACATCATATGAACTTGCTCGCGCGATCAAATCGTCAAAATAACACCTAGAACTACGAATTTAGCACCAAATTGCATGAAATTTTCAAGAAAGTTTTAAAACTTCTATTTTCTCAACCAAAGGTCCGAATCATGTCAAATCAATTCCGTTTCACACCAAATTTCACAGATAAGGTATAAATATCATAACGGACTTGTACCGAGTTTCGAAACCAAAATACGGACCCGATACCAACGAGATCAAACATTAATCAATTTTTTTAAATCCTTAGATTTTCAATTTAACTATTTTTAACAAAAATTCATTACTCGGGCTAGGCACCTCCGAATCCGATTCCGGGCATACGCCCAGGTCCCATATTTTACTACGGACCCTCTGGGACCGTCAAAACACGGATCCAGGTCCGTTTACTAAAAATATTTACCGAAGTCAACTAAATTCAACTTTTTAAGGCAAAAATTATTATTTTCTCAAATTTCCACATAAAGGCTTTTCGGAAATGCGCCCGGACTGCGCACGCAAATCAAGGAGAAAGAAAGTGAGGTTTTGAAAGCCTCGGAACACCGGATTGGGTTCTAAAATGCAAGATGACCATTTGGGTCATCACATTCTCCACCTCTAAAACAACCATTCGTCCTCGAACGGACATAGAAAAGTACCCGAGCTGGTGAAAAGATGGGGATATCTACTCCGCATATCGGACTTGGACTCCCAGGTAGCTGTCTCAATATGCTTACCTCTCTACTGCACACGAACCGAAGGGTAACTCTTCGATCTCAACTGACGAACGCGCCGGTCTAAAATAGCTACCGGCTCCTCCTCGTAGGTCAAATCATTGTCCAACTGGACAATACTTAAATCTAACACGTGGGATGGATCACCGTGGTACTTTCGAAGCATGGACACGTGAAACACTAGATGTACCGCTGATAAACCTGGGGGAAACGCAAGTCTGTAGGCCACCTCCCCAACTCGATCAAAGATGTCAAAAGGCTCGATGAACCTTGGGATAAACTTTCCCTTCTTCCCAAACCGCATCACACCCTTCATGGGTGACACCCGAAGCAACACTCTCTCTCCGACCATGAATGCACATCACGAACCTTACGGTTGGCATAACTCTTTTTCCTGGACTGAGCTGTACGAACTCTATCCTGAATGATCTTAACCTTATCCAAGGCATTCTACACTAAATCTGTACCCAATAACCGAGCCTCCCCCGGCTCAAACCACCCAACCGGTGATCGACACCGTTACCATATAATGCCTCATAGGGAGCCATCTGGATACTCGACTGATAGCTATTCTTGTAGGAAAACTCCGCTAACGGCAAGAACTGATCCCAAGAACCTCCAAAGTCAATAACATAGGCATGGAGCATATCCTCCAACATCTAAATAGTACGCTAGGACTGTCCGTCCGTCTGAGGATGAAACGCTGTGCTCAACTCGGCCCGTGTACCCAACCCACGTTGCACTGCCCTTTAGAAATGCGAGGTAAACTGCGTACCCCGATCAGAAATAATAGACACGGGCACACCAGAAGATGAACGATCCCACGAATATAGATCTCTGCCAACCGCTCCGAAGAATAGGAAACTGCCACTGGAATGAAATGCGCTGACTTGGTCAGTCTATCCACAATAACCCAAACTGCGTCGAACTTCCTCTAAGTCCGTGGTAGTCCAACAACGAAGTCCATAGTGATACGCTCCCACTTCCACTCAGGAATATCTATCTTCTGAAACAAACCACCAGGTCTCTGATGCTCGTACTTTACTTGCTGACAATACCAACACCGAGCTACATACGCAACAATATCCTTCTCCATCCTCCTCCACTAATAATGCTGCCGCAAGTCCTGATACATCTTTGTGACACCCGGATGAATAGAATATTGGGAACTATGGGCCTTCTCTAGAATCAACTCACGAAGCCCATCCACTTAGGCAGACAAACATGACCCTGCATTCTCAAAACTCCATCATATCCAACCGTAACATGCTTGGCATCACCATGTTGCACTGTGTCCCTAAGGACAAGCAAATGAGGTTCATCATACTGTCGATCTCTGATACACTCAAATAAGGAAGACCAAGCAACTGTACAAGCTAGAACACGGCTGGGCTCAGAAACATCCATCCTCACGAACTGATTGGCCAAAGCCTGAACATCTAATGCAAGTGGTCTCTCACCGAATGGAATATATGCAAGGCTACCCATACTAGATGACTTCCTACTCAAAGCATTGGCCACCATATTGGCCTTCCCGGGATGATACAAAATGGTGATATCATAGTCTTTCAATAGCTCCAACTACCTCCTTTGCCTCAAATTGAGCTCCTTTTGCTTGAACATGTAAGGCCCCGTGAAATTTTTACTTAAAAAAACAAACCCCGAGATCTCATAGTGTCGAGCAAGGTTATAGCCTACGCTTCTAGGCAACTCAAGAACCATGAAAAGAACTATCCAACCCATGACTTAGAGCTTGCGGTAGTGGTGTTTGCACTAAAGATTTGGCGTATTATTTGTATGGGGTCCATGTGGATGTATTTATGGACCATAAGAGTCTTCAATATATTTTCAAGCAAAAGGAATTGAATCTGAGATATAGGAGATGGCTCGAGTTGCTCAAGGACTATGACATCGATATTCTCTATCACCATGGAAAGGCCAATATTGTGGCGGATGCTCTTAACCGGAAATCTATGGGGAGTTTGGCTCATTTGGAGGCATATCAAAGGCCCTTGGCACGGGAGGTTCACCAGTTGGCTAGTTTGGGAGTTCGCCTTACGGACTCTAGTGAGGGAGGAGTGATTGTGCAGAATAGGGCTGAATCGTCGCTTGTGGCAGAGGTGAAGGAGAAGCAATTCAACGATCCATTGTTAGCACAACTAAAGAGGGGGTTCATAAATACAAGACCACAGCTTTTTCCTTTAGGGTGGATGATGGTACCCTACGGTGCCAAGGCCGTCTATGTGTTCCGGATATTGACGGTCTTCGGGAAAGGATCATGGCAGAGGCTCACACTTCCAGGTATTCCGTACACCTAGGTTCTACAAAAATGTATCGTGATCTCAAGGAAGTTTATTGGTGGAACAACATGAAAAAGGAGGTGGCGGACTATGTGGCAAAATGTTCAAACTATCAGCAAGTGAAGGCCGAACATCAAAGGCCCGGTGGATTGGCTCAAAGCATAGAAATTCCAATATGGAAATGGGAGATGATCAACATGGATTTTGTGGTAGGGTTACCACGCACTCCGCGCAAGTTCGACTCAATTTGGGTAATCGTGGATCGACTCATGAAGTCAGCGCACTTCTTGCCAGTTAAATCTACTGACACAGCGGAACAGTATGCTCAGTTGTATATCAAGGAAATAGTCAGGTTGCATGGCACTCCAGTCTCAATCATTTCAGATCGAGGGGCTCAGTTCACGGCCAACTTTTGGAAGAAATTTCAGCAAGGTTTGGGTACGCAGGTAAATCTTAGTACGGCTATTCACCCACAGACCGACAGGCAAGCGGAGCGAACTATTCAGACGCTTGAGGACATGTTGCATGCTTGCACTCTTGATTTCAAAGGTAGCTGGGATGAACATTTGCCACTCATAGAATTTTCCTATGACAACAGCTTCCATGCTAGTATCCAGATTGCACCATTTGAGGCATTGTATGGTAGGAGATGTAGGTCTCCCATTGGGTGGTTCGAGGTGGGAGAAGCGGAACTGATAGGGCCAGACCTCGTGCATCAGGCCATGGAGAAAGTCAAGATGATTAAGGAAAGGTTGAAAACTGCTTAGAGTCGCCAAAAGTCTTATTCGGGCGTTCGTCGCAGAGATTTAGAGTTCAAAGAAGATGATTGGGTATTTTTGAAGGTTTCGCCCATGAAGGGTATCATGCGGTTTGGAAAGAAAGGAAAATTGAGTCCGAGGTATGTAGGACCGTAGAAAATCATTCAGAGGATTGGACAGGTGGCATACAAGCTTGAGCTGCCACCCAAGATATCACTGGTACACCCAGTCTTCCATGTGTCTATGTTGAAGAAGGTAGTGGGGGATCCGTCTACTATTGTTCCAGTTGAAACTATTGAGGTTAACGAAGAACTGTCATATGAAGAAATTCTAGTTGCCATTCTTGACAGGCAGGTCTGGAAGTTGAGAAACAAAGAAATTGCCTCTGTAATAGTGTTATGGAGAAACCAGCAGGTTGAAGAAGCCACTTGGGAAGCCGATGAAGAAATGAAAAAGAAGTACCCACATTTGTTTGTATAGCCATGTAATAGCCCTTATGAATTTGGTTCCTATGAACTCTGTATCATTGAATTGGTCTATGTAGAACGGTCCTATTTTGATTATATGTTGCCTATGACGCCAGGGTTGGTTTCGTTGCAAGATATGTCATGTCTAAGGATTGTGTAAATGATGTTAGATATACTTCTAGGGCTCTCTGGCAGGTGGTTAGGCCTAGATACAAAGGAAACTCTGGCGAAATTTTCGGAAATTTAGGGAGTTAGCCGATTCAAGGCTATTGATATGTGTCATGGTGTGAAAAAGCTGGAGTTGCATAAGGATTTCTAATGAGTGAACCTTGATCCTCATTCGAGGACGAATGGTCCTAAGTGGGGGAGGATGTAAGGTCCCGTGAAATTTTTACTTAAAAAAAACCCGAGATCTCGTCGGACCCTTTGGACTGAGCCGTGCATTAAAAAGTTAAGGAATAATATTTCTCCAGAAAAGTGCATTTCTGCGGTCCATTATGCGATCGCATAATGCCTATGCGGACCGCATAGTCGCCGCAGAGTCAACCAGTGTGTTAGTTAATTTTGAGGTCAACTATGCGGCCAAAATATGCGATCGCATAATCAATATGCGGGCCGCATAGTCATCGCATAATTCCCTTGGCATTCTTGCGAGGGGCAGTTCTGTGGTGCATTATGCGACCGCAGAACAGGTATGCGGACCGCATTCTTGTCGCATACTCGGGCAGTTTGTTCAGGTTTTGGGGACCATTTCTGCGGTCCCTTTTGCGGGCCGCATGTCTGTTATGCGATTGCAGATTTTGTCGGGGCTCCTATTTTCTAACTTTTAAAACCCGACCCCATTCCATTAAAAACACCCCCTTAGACCCCTTTTATACGCTTTTCCTAAAAATAGAGTGAGAGAGGAAGTTCTAGAGAGAGAAAGGGTGGTCTTCATCAAGTCCCCATTTGATCTTTGCCTAAGCCCTTGAAGATTATCAAGTAAAAATCTGCTAGGTCTTCATCCTAAGAGGTAAGAACTTGTGCCCTAATCTGTAATTTCGAAATTCTACTAAAATAAGTGATCACGGGTGAGTTCGTGGGTATAGGAATTAACTATCTTGCATGCATGAGTGACAATGGGGTATGGGGAGGATTGTGAGTTAAAAAGATGGCAATTGGGGGTGGAAGGTGATAAAAATCTCTCACAAAGGGGTCTTAAAACCACAATGCACACCTAGCGCTTGACAATATGCTCAAATGAGCTAGAATCTTAATCAAGTCTCTTATTCTTGGCTTAATTTGTAATTCTCATATAATAGATCGAAGTTGCTAGGAAATTCCGGAATTTATTATAAGGATTTAAGGGAAGCTCCATTAAGGTATGTATGGCTAACCCTCTTCTTCTTAGTGTTGAATTCTTAGTGTCCAAATAGTTGGCGTGAGTTTCGAATTGATCATACTTGATGAATTGCATTAATGTGTTGGGTGACGGACTTTCGTCCCAAAATTGTTCTATGTGTTTATTATGAAATCATGATAGTTGAAAATGTGATTATGTTCTCCAAGTGTTCATTATTTTCTTATGTGTGCATGCCTTATATGATAGCCCCCTTATCGACACGAATGATGAAGTTATATGAACGAATTAATAAAAGGAACACTTGTGTTGTAACAATGTATCCAAGTGCCAAGAAATAAATTAACAAAAAGAGGTGTTGTACCATGTAATGGGAAAAATGGAAGGAAATGGGAACTAAGGAGTAATTGAAAGAGGTTATGTCCCAAGTGAGATGGCTTAGCCGATCGGGCCAAGATCGGACGCCATGATGTACACATGGTGGCATTTATATTGGATTTTTGAATATCATTGTGGACTTGGATATGTCTCACTTGGGATGGCTTAGCCGGTCGGGTCGAGACCGGACCCCGTGTAAAAATCACGGTGGCATTATATTATAAGTATGGCACTTGGCACTAAAGAACATTAGTCTAAAGGAATGGAAAGACTTAACCGGAATCATGTGAACCTTATTTGGTGTTTCTCCTCGTAATCCTGTGATGTACTTGTTGATGATATAACTGCCTTCTATTTGTTCACTGTTCAT
The DNA here is from genome assembly GCF_001879085.1 of Nicotiana attenuata. Taxonomy (NCBI): domain Eukaryota; kingdom Viridiplantae; phylum Streptophyta; class Magnoliopsida; order Solanales; family Solanaceae; genus Nicotiana; species Nicotiana attenuata. The sequence continues at coordinate 1,152,205 of NW_017670275.1, forward strand.
CCTATTAAGAATTGTGTTTGCCTTACATACTAGAACTATTCGACAGTACTAACGTCCCTTTTGCCGGGGGCGCTACATCTTTGAATGGATGTAGGTGGTTCCGTTGCTGATAGTGCCGATCGCAGATAGTGGTGCTCTCTTGCTCCTTTCACAGCTGTCTTGGTGAGCCCCCATTCCTCCCAGGGGTTTTGTAGTTCTTCTTTGTGAAAATTTCCACATTTTGAGGTATGGCCGAGGCCTTGTTGCCGGCATTATCGTTTTGGTCTTCTGTATCCTTAGAGGCTCCGTAGATATTTAAGTGGGTCATGTATGGGTGCCGGGGTGGTCATAGGATCACGTTGTATTTTGATACTTTTCTCTACTAGACTGTCAACTGTATGTACTTTTGGGAACTTAACTATGGCATGTTGTATTTTAAGTATGAATCTAACTAGCAATGTTTATATATTTATATGACAACTCTCTCTCTCACATGTTTAACAATTGGTAATGTATTACTTCTTCGGATATAGAATGAGTCGGGTATGAAAGGCTAGATAGGCTTGCTCGATCGGGTTCCCTCGGTCGCGCGCCGGTCGCGCTCCCCGAGGTTTGGGGCGTGACACAACAAATACTGCAAACTCTTATGATCAGTGAACACATCACACGACACGCCATATAGATAGTGCCTCCAAATCTTCAGCGCGTGACCAATGGCTGCTAGCTCCAAGTCATGAACTAGATAATTCTTCTCGTCAATCTTTAATTGCCGCGAAACATATGCAATAACTTTGCCTCCCTACATCAATACCGCACCAAGTTCAATACGAGATGCGTCACAATATACTGTATAAGGCCCTGAACCCGTGGGCAACACCAACACCGGCGCCATAGTCAAAGCTGTCTTGAGCTTCTGAAAGCTCACCTCACACTCGTCCGACCATCTGAACGGGGCACCTTCTGGGTCAACCTAGTCATCGGGGCTGCTATAGATGAAACCCCCTCCACAAACCGATGGTAATAACCTGCCAAACCTAAGAAACTCCGGATCTCTGTAGTTGATGTGGGTCTAGGCCAATCCTTGACTGTCTCAATCTTCTTAGGGTCCACCTGAATACCTCTGCTGATACAACGTGACCCAAGAAAGCAACTGAACTCAACCAAAAGTCACATTTCGAAAACTTAGTATATAACTGGCTGTCTCTCAGAGTCTGAAGAACGATCCGAATATGCTGCTCATGCTCCTCTCGGCTGCGGGAGTAGATCAAGATATCATCAATAAAAACAATCACGAAGGAATCCAGATAGGGCTTGAACACCCGGTTCATCAAATCCATAAATGCTGTCGGGGCATTTGTCAACCCAAATGACATCACTAGAAACTCATAATGCCCATATCGAGTCTGAAAAACTGTCTTAGGGACATCGGATGCCCTAATCCTCAATTGATGGTAACCAGACCTCAAATCAATCTTTTGAAAACACCTTGGCACCCTGAAGCTGATCAAATAAATCATCAATCCTCGGCAATGGATACTTGTTCTTGATGGTAACTTTGTTCAACTGCCGATAGCCTATGCACATCCTCATCGACCCATCCTTCTTCTTTACAAACAACACCGGCGCACCCCAGGGCGAGACACTAGGTCTAATAAAGCCCTTATCAAGCAAATCTTGCAATTGCTCCTTCAATTCTTTCAACTCTGGCGGGGCCATGCGGTACGGCGTAATACAAATGGGCTGAGTGTCCGGAGCCAAATCAATGCAAAAGTCAATATCGTTGTCGGGTGGCATCCCCGACAGGTCTACAGGAAATACCTCTAGGAACTCCCGAACAACTGGCACAGAATCCATAGAAGGAACCTCCGCACTAGAATCACGAACATAAGCCAAATAAGCCAAACACCCCTTCTCGACCATACGCCAAGCCTTCATATAAGAGATAACCATGCTGGTAGAATGACTAGGAGTCCCTCTCCACTCTAATCGAGGTAACACCTGCAATGTTAAGGTCACGGTCTTGGCATGACAGTCCAATATAGCATGATAAGGTGACAGCCAATCCATCCCCAAAATGATATCAAAATCGACCATAATGAGAAGTAGGAGATCTACGCTAGTCTCAAGACCCCCAATAATTACCACACACGAACGATATACACGATCTACAACAATAGAATCCCCCACCGGTGTGGACACATACACGGGAGCACTCAAAGAATAACGAGGCACAACCAAATATGGAGCAAAACAAGATGACACATAGGAGTATGTATGCCCTAGATCAAATAGAACTGAAGCATCTCTACTGCAAACTGCAACAGTACCTATGATAACAGGATCGGATGACTCAGCCTCAAGCCTGGCTGGGAACACATAACATCGGGGCTGGGCCCCACCACTCTGAACCATATCCCTAGGATGACCTCCTGCTGGTTGGCCTCCACTTCTAGCGGCCTGTCCTCCACCTCTAGCAACCTGACCTCCACCTCTAGCGCGCTAACCCCTACCTCTAGCTCCCTGACCCCTACCTCTAGCTGGCTGAGCGGGAGCTGCCGGAATCATGGTACGGGAACCCTGCTGCTGAGACTGAACACCCACTAATCTTGGACAGGTCCTCTAGATATGCCCATACTCACCACACTCGAAACATCCATCCTAATACTGCGGCTGAGGAAACTGAGACTGACCCTGATGGGCCGGCTGACCGCGATTATAACTCTGAAGAGGAGGTGCTCTGATAGGAGCTGGCGTTGCACTATAAGTTGGCTGCCCTGAAGGTGGTACATAAGATACCCACTAAAGCTCCATGAGATGTCTAAAGTGCTGAATGAAACGGCCTGGGAGGATGGCCTCTACCAAAAGTACCGCGGCCTCCAGATGATTCCCCACTAAATCCACCGGATTGACGAGGCCTCTTGTCAGACCCCTGACCACTCCCCTGAGCAAAAACCATCTCAACTCGTCTAGCCACATTGACTGCATCCTGGAAAGAAATCTCACTCCCTGTCTCATTAGCCATCTACAATCTAATTGGCTGAGCAAGACGCTCAATAAACCTCCTCATCCTCTCTCTCTCGATGGGAAGTATAAAAAGAGCATGACGGGCCAGATCCACAAATCTAGTCTCGTACTGAGTGACGGTCATAGAACGCTGCTGAAGGCGCTCAAACTGCCTCCGATAGTCCTCTCTCTGAGTGATAGGAAGATACTTCTCCAAAATTAGCTGAGAGAACCGGTCCCAAGTGAGAGCTGGTGACCCAGTTGGTCTGGCCAAACAATAATCCCTCCACCATTTCTTGGCGGAACCTGACAGACGAAAGGTAGCAAAGTCGACCTCATTGGTCTCCACTATCCCCATGTTTCATAATACCTTGTGACAACTGTCCAAATAGTCTTGGGGATCCTCTGAAGATGTACCGCCGTAGGTAGTGGTGAAAAGCTTGGTAAACCTATCCAATCTCCACAAGGCCTCAGAAGACATAGCTGATCCATCGCCGGTCTGTGATACAACACCCGGCGGAACTACCCCACCTGGCTGAGCTGCTGGAGTCTAAAACTGGGGAGCCATCTGCTCAGGAGTGTGAGTAGCGGGAGTCTGTGCTCCTCCCCTAGCCCGAGAGACGGCTGGTTCTACAGGAAGTATGCCTGCCTGAGTAACACTCTCCATAAGGCCCACTAGACGGACCAAAGCATCCTGAAGTACTGGGGTAGCGATGAACCCCTTTGGAACCTGAGCTGGCCCTGCTGGTACGGTCTGGGCCAGAGCCTCCTCGTCAAACTCTACCTGAGGCTCCGCCGCTGGTGCTGCTGCTCGAGTTCTAGGCTGAGCCCTACCCCTGCCTCGGCCTCTAGCATGACCTCGGCCTCGTCCTCTGCCCCTCGTAGGAGCTACCACTGGGGGCTAAGGTTGCTGATCAGCTGATGAAGCGGTACGTGTTTTCGCCATCTGCGAAGGATCAAGAGTAGAGAGTTCAATTAGCATTTGAAAGATCAAATCGCACGACAGAGAAGAATAGAAGTGAAATTGTTCCTAACTTGTAGCCTCTGGGGTATAAGCACGGACGTCTCCGTACCAATCCCTCAGACTCTACTAAGCTTGTTCGTGAATTGTGAGACCTAGGCAACCTAGTGCTCTGATACCAACTTGTCACGACCCGAATTTCCCACCGTCGGGACCGTGATGTCGCCTAACATCGCACTCGCTAGGCAAGCCAACGTTAGAGTTCTATTCACCTTTTTCCTTTACATTTTATAGTTAAAATTAACAGAACCAAATCAAACGGAAATACTTACAGAAGTACATAATTAACTGATTATCTATATACTATTAACAAATACTAAAAAATGTTACCACCTAGAAACCGATGTCACAATCCATGAACATACTACGAATTACTACAAATACTGGTCTAAAGGAAATTACATCTGTTTCGAAAGAAAAGAAAACAGGAAAGTAGAAACATAGAAGGGGACGCCAGGGCCTGCGGATGCCAGCAGGACTTCCTTGGGTCTCCTAGGTGAAGTATCTGCAACCGACCTCTCGATCAGTCACAACCAGCTCCAAAATCTGCACAGAAAGTGCAAAGTGCAGTATCAGTACAACCGACCCCATGTACTAGTAAGTGCAGAGCCTAACCTCAACGAGGTAGTGACAAGGCTATGGCGGGGCATTTACAATATAACCTGCAATAGTATATCATAAAGCAAAAAGGAAATGCGAAACGAATTGGAACAGTAACTTGCAGCAAAATAAATACCGAACCAAATATCTTGCCAGTACTCAGCTATAACCAATCCTTAAGAGAGTTACAATACTACAGGAATAAATCACATCAGAAGAAGAATACAGAAACAACAAACGATGCGGTGCGCATCCCGATCCCACTATATCATCCGTAACAATATGAACATTCACCCTTATTATTCCTGTTGCGGCGTGCAACCCGATCCTACCTGTCCACCCTTATTGCTCCTCATATATACCGCCCTTATTCCTCCAGTTGTGGCATGCAACCCGATCCCACCTGTCCACCCTTATTACTCCTGTTGCGGCGTGCAACCCGATCCCACCTGACAATCACATTTCACCTTTATTCCTCCTCAATATATCACCCTTATTTCTCATGTTGCGGCGTGCAACCCGATCCCACCATATCGTACCAATCACACCATAAAGAACAAGTATTTCACAATTTAGCTCGAACCTCCACAACATTTATGACTCAAACCAAAGCAAACAGAAATTTATACAATTATAAAACTTCATCAATTAATACTACACAGCGAGACCAACCAAATTGTACCATGAAGCACCAATAACCAACTTAAACCAATAATGTGATACAATGAACTACGGAACAATTAATACCTTCAATAAAGAAAACAACATCTAACAAGAAGTAATTAAACGTGGAAGCATCAATAAGCATGTAGCAGTTAAGACAGGAAAATAATATATTAGGAACGCGGAAGGGAACAGGCTAAACAGGTAATTTGGCGGCGTATAGGTACTCGTCACCTCACCTATACGCCACACACATGGATTTTCACATAGCAATTAAGTCGGGGATCCCTAATCTATCAAGTAAAAGTTAGACCAAACACTTACCTCAATCCAACGGCCAATTCAAAGCTCAATTACTGTTTTTCCTCTAGATTCCACCTCCAATCCACTCGTATCTAGTCAGAATTAACTTAATAACATCAATTATCGCTAAAGAAATCAATTCCAATTCATAAGTGTAAGTTTCCCAACATTTTTCCCAAAAAGTCAAAAATTGACCCCAGGTCCGCTTGGTCAAAACTTGAAGTTCGGACCAAACCCGATTACCCATTCATCCCCGAGCCCGGATATATAATTGGTTTTGGAATCCGACCTCAATTTGATGTCTAAATCCCCAAATTTTGGAATTCCTAGTTCTACCCAAAAACACTCAATTCCACCATGAAAAACCCTAGATTCTATGATGAAATCTTGTAAAAAGATGCAAAAGATTGAAAGAAATGAGTTATGAATCGTTTACCTATGATTTGGGGAAGAAATTGCCTTTGGAAAATCATCTCTTGAGGATTAGGTTTTGAAAAATGGGTGAATGAATGAAAATCCCGTCTAAGTCCAAAACTTATCAGCTACAGATGTCGCATTTGCAAAGCTCGCAAATGCGAACCCCTCGCATTTCTGCTGCCATTGCAAACGTGAAGTCCCAGTCGCAAATGCGAACAAGGACTTCCGCAAATGCGGCCAATTCTTCGCAAATGCAAACTCCCCAGTCCCCTCCCCTACTTCGCAAATGCGATCATTTTTCGCAAATGCGAGGCTCGCATTTGTGAGCCAGACCTCGCAATTGCGAAGTTTGCAGACCTGAAACATACCAGCAATTTTTCTCAAGTCCAAATCACTCTGTAGCCTATCCGAAACTCACCTAAGCCCTCGGGACTCCAAGCCAAACATGCACACAAGTCTAAAACATCATACGAACTTGGTCGCGCGATCAAATCGCCAAAATAACACCTAGAACTACGAATTTAGCACCAAATTGCATTAAATTTTGAAGAAAGTTTCAAAACTTCTATTTTCTCAACCAAAGGTCTGAATCACGTAAAATCAGTTCCATTTCTCACCAAATTTCACAGATAAGGTATAAATATCATAAACCCGATAGCAACGAGATCAAATATTAATCAATTTCTTTAAATCCTTAGATTTTTAGTTTAACAATTTTTAACAAAAATTCATTACTCGGGCTAGGGACCTCCGAATCCGATTTCGGGCATACGCCCAGGTCCCTTATTTTACTACGGACCATCCGGGACCGTCAAAATACGGATCCGGGTCCGTTTACTCTAAATATTTACGGAAGTCAACTAAATTCAACTTTTAAAGGAAAAAATTATTATTTTCTCAAATTTCCACATAAAGGCTTTCCAGAAACGCGCCCAGACTGCGCACGCAAATGGAGGAAAAATAAAGTGAGGTTGAAAAGGCTTCGGAACACCGTATTGGATTCTAAAATGCAAGATGAACTTTTGGGTCATCACAAACACAGATGACGGGAAAGTGCTCTATAGTGCGATATAGTGTGTTGTTGGAGAACTGTTATAAGATTTCCAAAGGACGAGAAGACCATTTCCACAAAATCAGCAATCTAATTTAATTCTTTTCTTTGATTCCTCAAGGCTATGTGCTTCTGCTTATGTGGGAATATCTACTTCTTGGGGAACTTACATCAATACACTTGTACATGTATGCACGCATATACCTTTGGCATGGAATGAACAAGCAGCATCATTCATGTTGGTATGAAAATATTGGCTTTCTGAAGGACTCAATCGATCAGCCCACTCCCTTTACACAAGTGAATCCACTATTTTTTTATTCATGAGATTTAGTTATTAAGAAATAAAATATCTTACAAGTGTAGGAAAGCTTTTAGTAGGTGTGACCCATTTACTAGATGACTAAGCCACCTAATCTTCTAAGTGTGACCCCCATGTAAGAATTTTAAGAGTCACTAAATTGAAATGGGGGTGCTGCCACGTGGGGGGTGGTTAGACTTATCCAAAATATACTAATTAATTAGTTAATCTCCCACTAAAAATCAATAATTATCCAATTATCCACATAATTAAGAATTATCGCAAATTACTTAAAATACTACTCACTTTTGACACACTTTATATAACTTACTATCATGGGCATATGATACCATATAAAATAAATACAAATACACTATTATTTAAAACAATCATGTTAAATAAACTAAATAGCTATATGCATAGGAAGTAAGAGAAATGGGTGAAAATTTTACCAAGAATCAACTAGAGTAAAAATAATAGTTATCGAATATATAGTATACTCAAAAAAAATTTATATAAAAGCGAAATATTAGTCTACTGGACAATAGCCTATCACGTAATAAAAATCAACCAAAAACTAATGATGAGATTGAACATAAAACTCCTTAAGTGTTTGGAAATTGAAATAACTAATAAAAGGATGATAAATATGATTTTAATAAAAGAAAGTTCTGCCTTTAGTTTAAATCTAAAAATAGACCCATAATAAGATATGAACTATATTAAATAAGACAACGTACTACTCAAATGCCAATTATGGCGTTTTCATGTAAAAAAAATAAACAGCGGGTCTTTTTTATAATCTCCTACAGGAAAGACTAGTGTTTATCGTAACCAAATAATTAAAGCATATCTTGAGCACATAAGTAGAAAAGAGGCGTATGAACAAGTAGCACATAATTTTTCCTAATCTCATATAAAGAGTACAAATTTTCGTACGCTTGATTCTTAAAACGGTAAGAAAGATAACCTTCTTTTCTTGTGAGAAAATAATTTATATCTTTACAACAAAGAAAATCTCATAAACTTTCTCATATTATGTGTATAATTTAAAGCATATTCGAAAGTAGTAATATTAATAACTATATACATTCATATATTTTTCCAAACTATATTACAAAAATATTCCACTCAAAATACCATATCAAATGTATATAACGGTGTCAATGTTGTTAAACTTACGGGGTCTTATAATAACATAGTCACAAATCCTTTATAACCTCATGAATTGTCTTAATCCCTTCAAGCTCATATGAATTACTACGACTTATCCTAATATTAAAGTACGGGATGTAACATGGAAGTTCCCCAACACAAAGTTAGGCAAGCCACTTACCTCGAACCGCTTAAATCAACCCGATATCACGCTCTTGCCACGAGTATGGCCCAAATCTAATCAAACCAATTGCATAATATAAATATAACCACAAGAAACTAATTTAACTAATGAAATCAAAGCTAGGGTAAGAAAATAGAAAAACGCCCAAAAATTCTCCCCGGGCCCACGTCTCGGAATCAGGTAAAAGTTACCAATTTAGAACACCCATTCACCCACGAGATCACTCGTCCAAAAATTATTCAATTCCGACGCTTAAAACCCGATCGAAACCCAAAAATTCGATTGGGGAACTTTTCTCCCAAATTCCCATTTTTTCCACTCAAATTTCTTGATAAAATGGAGAAAATTACTATAGATTGATGAAATATAAACGAAATAGGGTTAGGAATCGCTACCCACTCACTTCCTCTTCAAAATCCTCACAAAATCGCCTTCCCCCGAGTGAAAAATCGAATTTGGTGTTATGAAATTTCAAACCCTCGAAATCCTCTTTTCTGTCCAGCGATTTCCGCTTCTGCGCTCATGGGACCGCATCTGCGAGCCCGCACCTGCGGAAAAATCATCGCAGGTGCGAAGGCCACTTATCCGGGCTGGGGCCGCATCTGCGGTCACTGGGCTGCATCTGCGAGCCCGCTTCTACGGTCCCCCAACGCATCTGCGGTCTTAGCTGCAAAGATCCATATTCCACTTATGCGGCTAGTTAGCCGCTTCTGCGGCGTCGCACCTGCGGTCCAAAATCCGCAGGTGCGAAAACAACAGGTGCAGCAAAACTTCAGCAACTGCCAAGTCCCAAACTAATCCGTTAAGCATCCGAAAATTCACCCGAGGCCTCCGGGACCTCAACCAAACATAGCAACCTATCCTAAAACATCATACGAACTTAGTCGAGCCCTCAAATCACATCAAACAAAGCTAAAACCACGAATCAGCCTCCAATCCAAACTTAATGAACTTGAAATTTAAAAATTCTACAACCGATGCCGAACCCGACCAAACCACGTCCGATTGACCTTAAATTTTACACACAAGTCCTATTCAACACTACGGACCTGCTCCAACTTCTGAAATCGGATTCCGACCTTGATATCAAAAATTCCACTATCGGCCCGAAACTCCAAAAATTCAACTTTCGCCATTTCAAGCCTAAATGAGCTACAGACCTCAAAAACATAATCCGGATACGCCCCTAAGCCCAAAATCACCCAACAGAGCTAATATCGACGGAATTTCATTCCGGAGCCAACTTCACACTGTTTCGATTGTTGTCCAAATTCTAAGACTTAGGCTCTCATTAGGTACTAAGTGTCCCAAAACACTCCGAAACTCAAAATAAATCATCCCGGCAATTCACAATAGTAGAAAAAGACACGGGGAAAACAGTTAATAGGGGATCGGGGCGTAAATTCTCAAAACGACCGGCCGGGTCGTTACATCTTCCCCCTCTTAAAACATTCGTTCGTCCTCGAACGAGCATAGAGACATACCTGAAGTGGTAAAAAAATGAGGATAACGGCTGCGCATATCCTGCTCGATCTCCCAAGTCGCCTCCTCGACCGGCTGACCCCTCCATTGGACCTTTACTGAAGCAATATTCTTTGACCTGAGCTTTTTGACCTTCCTGTCCAAAATGGCTACTAGCTCCTCAACATAAGATAGATCCTTGTCCAATTGGACTGAGCTGAAATCCAATACATGAGTCGGATCACCGTGATACTTCCGGAGCATAGAAACGTGGAATACCGGATGAACTCCTGCTAGGCTAGGAGGCAAGGCAAGCTCATAAGCAACCTCCCCAACACGCCGCAATACCTCAAAAGGACCAATGAACCTCGGGCTCAGCTTTCCCTTCTTCCCGAATCTCATGACGCCCTTCATAGGTGATACCCAAAGCATGACCCGCTCTCCAACCATAAATGCCAAATCACGAACCTTCCGGTCTGCTTAACTCTTCTGCCTGGACTGGGCTGTGCGAAGTCTCTCCTGAATCACCTTCACCTTATCCAGGGCATCCTTGACCAAATCTGTACCCAACAATCGGGCCTCGCCTGGCTAAAACCATCCCACCGAGGACTGGCACCGCCTACCACAAAGCCTCGTACGGTGACATATGAATGCTGGACTGGTATTTGTTGTTGTAGGTAAACTCTGCAAGTGGCAAGAATTGGTCCCCTGACCCTCGGAACTCTATCACACAAACACGTAGCATATCCTCAAGAATCTGAATCGTGCACTTAGACTACCCTCCGTCTGAGGGTGAAAGGCTGTGCTCAGCTCCACTCTAGTACCCAACTCTTGTTGTACGGCTCTCCAGAACCGTGATGTAAACTGTGTACCTCTGTCTGAAATGATAGATACTAGAATACCATGAAGGCAGACGATCTCTCTAATATAAATCTCAGCCAATCTCTCTGAAGAGTACGTAGTCAACACTGGAATAAAATGAGCTGACTTGGTCAGCCGATCCACGATCAACCAAATAGCATCGTACTTCCTCAAAGTCTGCGGAAGTCCAACTACAAAGTCCATGGTGATCCGCTCCCACTTCCACTCTGGGATCTCTAACCTCTGAAGCAATCCACCTGGTCTCTGATGCTCATATTTAACCTGCTGGCAGTGGAGACACTTGGCCACAGACCCAGCTATATCCTTCTTCATCCTCCTCCACCAATAGTGCTGCCTCGAATCCTGGTACATCTTCGCGGCACCCGGATGAATGGAGTACCGCGAGCTGTGGGCCTCCTCAAGAATCAACACCGGAAGCCATCCACATTGGGCACACAGATCCGGCCATGCATCCTCATCACGCCATCATCACCAATAGTCACATCTCTAGCATCACCTCGCCGAACCCTGTCCTGAATAACTAGAAGGTGGGGATCATCATACTGGCGCTCCCTGATACAATCATAAAGAGAAGACCGAGCAACCATACAAGCTAATACCCGGCTAGGCTCTGAAATATCCAATCTCACGAACTGACTGGCTAAGGCCTGAACATCCAAGGCTAAGGGCCTCTCAGCTGACGGAAGATATGCCAAACTCCCCAAACTCTCCGCCCGGCGACTCAAGGCACCGGCCACTACATTGGCCTTCCCTAGGTTGTACAATATAGTGATGTCATAGTCTTTAAGTAGCTCCAACCACCTCTGCTGACGCAAATTAAGGTCCTTCTGCTTGAACAAGTTCTGCAAACTCTGGTGATCACTGTAGATCTCACAAGGAACATCGTGCAAATAATGACGCCGGATCTTCAAGGCATGAACAATAGCTGCTAACTCGAGATCATGAACAGGATAATTCTTCTCATGCACCTTCAACTGTCTAGACGCATAGGCAATCACCCTACCGTCTTGCATCAATACCGCTCCAAGGCTAATCCTCGAGGCATCACAATAGACGGTGTAAGATCCCGAACCTGTAGGCAATACTAATACTGGGGCTGTAGTCAAAGCTGTCTTGAGCTTCTGAAAGCTCTCCTCACACTCCTCGGTCCACCTGAACGGAGCACCCTTCTGGGTCAGTCTGGTCATAGGTGCTGCAATAGATGTCCCTCTACAAAGCGACGGTAGTACCCCACCAACCCAAGGAAACTGCGGATCTCCGTAGCTGATGACGGCCTAGGCCAACTCTGCACTACCTCTACCTTCTTCGGATCTACCTTGATGTAACACCCTGTAGTTTAACGACTTTGATACCGTTATATATATATTTGATATGATATTTTGAGTAGAACTTGTTTTGTAAAAGAAAAAAAAAGATGATTTGAAAAAAAATATGATTTTATATAGTTATTAATATTACTACTTTCGAATATGTTTTAAATTATACACGTAGAATGAGAAAGTTTATGAGAATTTTTTATTGTAAAGATATGAATTATTTTTTTCACAAAAAAAGAAGGTTATCTTTTTACCATTTTAAGAATTTAGCGCACGAAAATTTTTACTCTTTATAAGAGATTAGGAAATTAGAAGTTGAGAATATATAATATATATATATATATATATATATATATATATATATATATATATATATATATATATATTACATCGATGTTTTAATAAAATAATAGTGTATGTATTGATTTTTATATGACACCGCATAAAGTGTATGAAGTGTATTAAAAATAAGTAGAATTTTAAGTAATTTGAGACAATTCGTAATTATGCGGATAATTGGTTAATTACCGGGTAACGGGACACTACCTGATTACCTTATAAGTAGATAAAGTTTAAAAACTCCTCCCACCCCCCACGTGGCAGCAACTTAAGGACATCTGATGACTCTTCATTTTAGGCCAGCAAATTAAATAACACATGGAAACCGACTTCTATGTATGCTGATGCAGTGAAAGAACCCGAGTTATCTGTGTGCTTTTACAGACAAACTTTCGTCGAAGAGTATGTTTTCTTCACTTTTGGATCATTATTTATAATATTATTAATTTTTTTCTTCAATATGTGAGTCCCATATGCACATTCTCTTTTCATATATTTTCACAGAAAGAGTTGAAAATTTCAAAACCCAAGTATCTGTACCCTTTTTAGTAGTACTATTTAAGTTTATTTCAACTACTAGTAGCTTATCACAAGAATAACATAAAAATAAGTGCTTACTAAATAGTTTTCCAAGAAATAATTACTCCAGGCGTTTGATTTTATATAGTAATCCGGATTGACGATGCTTTAGACTGTTTCGCAGAGATGGTAGAATGGGGAGTTGCTCCAAACGCTTAGTTTTAGTTCTCTGGTGTGTGAGGATGAAACATGAAAATGTTTTGTCACAACCTGGATTCTTTCCTAATCCAGGTATGTTAAGGTTGTCCCTTCTTTCTTTTTGGCATGATCCAAATGATATAAACGAAACGAGCAAATGCACAAACTTTCATAAATGACTCTATTCATAGAAGTGTTAGAGGTACCTATTGTATTGGAAAAATTGAGTTTACATATTAAAGTAGTATGGAGATGACGTGTCGTGACACGTAGACTGGTCAAATGGTCAATGAATTTCAACTAGCCAAGAGGCACGGGTAGCAATGGGTGCGAGCAAAGGCAAAGGAAGAGGCACGGGCAGACATTCAAAGGATTCAGCGCCCGTACCTATTCAAGACATTTAAATTCAAGAATCAAGAAGAATCAAGGGAATGAATTTGACAACACATGGGAGTCCAAATACAGTATTTAATAAGCCTTAAATGCTAAAAACGTCAGAGAATCTGTCTTGAATATAATGATTATGTAACGTAGCATTCAATGTCATTAATTGCCCATAATGGCCTTATTATGACAAAGACAAGACATACATCTCAAAAATAACTATAAAAAGGAGAGGGCTGAACAATTGTAGGGGGACGAAAGATCATCTGAATATACTTTGGTTCACTTGCTTTATTTAATTATATTCTAGCTATCCAAATTACTTTCTTTTATACATTCTTGCGATTATCAGTAACCCGTGTTCTTCTAAATTATAGCTTTAGTCAAAATTTCATTTTTTGGTTAAACAAATTGGTTCCGTTACCGGGAATCTGATAATCCATTTTATTTTTGCCTAACTTTCCTTGTTGCATCAACCACGTCGAACGTCGAACAACAATGACAACATTCAAGGAAACCAAGAGAATCAAACAACCCAGCAACTTCAGGGAGATCCACAGAACAATAACGTACTGATTCCTTCTCCACGAGGTTCTCCAGGTGGTCTCGTGAAGGCACTCCTGATGGGTCTCATACAGATGGACAAGCTCAATTCGAAAATGTTGAAACTATGGATGAGGCTTTGCAAAAACTTATTGCCTCACAATTCAATAAAGCTCTTCAGGCTTTTGTTAGCCAATTACCTGCTGCACCACCCACACCCACTCCAAATAACAACACTCTGGAGAACCCTCGTTCCGAGCTCGTTAATTCTGGTAGTAGTGGAACCCCCAGCGAATCACAGGAGGGAGAACCAGGTAATTTAGTTAATTCTGATTTACAAAACTTAGTACTAACATTGCAGAAACAGCTCAAGGAGCAAGGTGACCGCATAGAGCAAATACCCAGGGTGCCACCCGTGATCAAAGGGGTAGATATGGATAAGTATTCTCAACAGCCCTGGAAGCCAAGCGCTGCTCCCCTTCCAATTCAAAAGAAGTTCAAAATGCCTGATATTCCAAAATATGATGGAACAACAGACCCACGAGATCACGTGACTACATTTACAACAGGCGTAAAAGGCAACGATTTGACTAAGCAAGAGATTGAATCAGTATTAGTCAAAAAATTTGGTGAAACACTCACTAAAGGAGCACTAACATGGTATTCTCTTTTACCCGAAAATTCTATAAATTCTTTTGCTGAGCTTGCAGATTCTTTCATTAAAGCGCACTCGGGAGCTCAAAAAGTTGAAAAAAGAATGGAAGATATTTTCAAGATCAAGCAAGGGGACTCAGAATTGCTTAGGGAATTCGTGGACAGATTCCAACGTGAAAGAATGACATTACCGCATGTACCTGACAATTGGGCAGCTATAGCCTTCACAAGCAATTTGAATGAAAAGAGTTCAGAAGCTACGAGGCGACTCAAGGAAAGCCTTCGTGAATTCCCAGCTACAACATGGAATGACGTTTACAACAGATATAGCACAAAGTTGAGGATTGAAGAAGATATTATTTCACGACATCAAAAAGAAGAAAAGGTAAGCTCAAGACGAGCAGAAAACGAAAAAAGGTCCGGTAAAAACAGGTACGAGCCATACATGGGACCTGCGGGAAAAGACTCACTATCAAAACAGGACAATCAAAGGTACGATCACAGATCGAGGAATAGAGAGTCAGGCTCATCATCTAGATTTGGGAATGACCGAAGCACACGTGAATCACGAGATGATGATAGAGGTCTAAAGGCAAGGTTTGGCGGTTATAACTTCAACGTGAGCACTTCTGAACTCGTGGCTGTTTTAAGAAGCATAGGAGATAGGGTATGATGGCCAAAGGAAATGAGATTAAATCCAAACAGACGAAACCCTAATCATTGGTGCGAATTCCATAATGATCATGGGCATAAAACGGCAGATTGCAGGTTTTTGCAGGGTGAAGTCGATCATTTGTTAAAACAGGGGTATCTCACTGAGTTATTTAGTGAGAAAGGTAAATAAGCATACATTAAAAACAGGCAGGAACCTCCAAAACCACATTCTCCCAAAAGAACTGTCAACGTTATAAGCGGGGGTGAAGACGTCAATGGCGTATCGTATACCGCAGCTAACAAGATTTCCAAAGTTACAATTACCCACGGGAAGCGGCTGCGGCATGTGTTAGAGGAAGAAAATATTACGTTCAATGATGCAGATGTCGAGGGTCTATTAACTCCACATAACGACGCACTGGTAATATCTTTACTTGTACATGACACTAACGTAAAACGAGTTTTAATTGATCCAAGTAGTTCCGTGAACATTATTTTGTTACGAGTGCTACACGAGATGCAAGCAGAGATAGATTGGTACCAAAAGCGCATATTTTGTCAGAATTTGACAATTCCAGTGTTGTAACAAAAGGGGAAGTGATGCTTCCTACATTCGCAGAAGGCGTTGTCAAAGACACAAAATTTCAGGTAGTGGAAATGGAAATGGCTTACAACATAATTCTTGGGAGGCCATGGATCCATGTCATGGACACTGTTCCATCAACCTTGCATCAAGTCATTAAATTTCCAGTGCCTTGGGGAATATGTCAAATCAAGGGAGACCAACAGACATCCAGGAGCATCAACTCCGTGTCAAATTTAAGTGAGAAGGGTGAAGAGAAATAGCAATTACAGAATCCAGTTGAGGATAACATAACATCAACCTCAACTGAACAAGGGCTCCATTCAAGAACTAGAGGAAAATGAAAACATCAAAACGGTGATAGAAGAGCTGGAGGCAGTGGTTTTGTTTATACACTGGCCAGAAAGAAAAGTGTATATAGGAGCCAATCTCAGCCCGGATATGAAACGTAAGTTGATTGAATTTTTAAAAGCTAACGCAGATTGTTTTGCTTTGTCCCATTCTGATATGACAGGTATACCACCGGAGGTAATGACTCATAAGTTGAATGAAGACCCATCTCATCCACATATCAAACAAAAGAAGAGAAAGCAGGGCACTTTCAAAAATCAGGTGATTCAGGATGAGGTGCACAAATTGTTAAAAAATGGGTCTTTCGCGAGGTAAGGTATCCTGAGTGGCTAGCCAACACTGTTGTGGTACCTAAAAAGAACGGTAAATGGCGAGTCTGTGTAGACTATACAGATCTTAACAAAGCTTGTCCTAAAGACTCTTTTCTATTACCTCATATAGATCAACTAATTGATGCTACTGCAGAGCATGAGTTGTTAAGTTTTTTAGATGCATATTCAGGTTATAATCAAATTAAAATGGATTCGGGAGATGAAGAAAAAACTTCATTCATAACAGACAGGGGGACTTACTGTTATAAAGTAATGCCTTTTGGTCTAAAGAATGCAGGAGCAACGTATCAGAGGTTAATTACCAAAATGTTTCAAGAGCATTTGGGAAAAACTATGGAGGTTTATATAGATGATATGCTCGTTAAAACTCAACACTCAGGAGATCATACATCGCATATGTCTGAAACGTTTAAAATTTTGCGGAAATTTAATATGAAGTTAAATCCCGAAAAATGTGCATTTGGTGTTGCATCAAGTAAGTTCTTAGGTTTTCTTGTTTCTAACTGTGGTATTGAGGTGAATACTACACAGATTAAGGCCATTGAAGAAATCCCTGATATACTTTCGAGCAAGAAAGAAGTTCAAAGATTAACAGGGAGGATTGCAGCCTTGGGAAGATTCATTTCTAAATCATCAGAGAAGTGTTTTAAATTCTTCTCAGCCCTTAAGAAGCAGGATCATTTTGAATGGAATGAGGAATGTCAACAGGCACTCAGGAATTTGAAAACATACTTATCAAATCCACCTTTGCTAGCAAAACCAAAGGCTGGGGAAAGACTACTCATTTACCTTGCTGTTTCAGAAGTAGCGGTAAGTGCTGTTTTGGTTCGAGAAGAACAAGGTAAACAATCCCCTATCTATTATGTTAGTAAGTCTTTGTTAGATGCGGAGATTCGGTATCCTCAATTAGAAAAGCTTGCACTTGCATTAATCATGGCATCTAGGAAATTAAGACCTTACTTTTAGTGTCATCCTGTTGCTGTAGTAACCGCCTACCCTTTACGTAATATATTACATAAGCATGAGTTATCAGGTAGGTTGGCTAAGTGGGCTATAGAGTTAAGTGAATACGAAATCACGTACCAACCTAGAACTGCTATAAAATCACAAGTGTTAGCTGATTTCGTGGCTGATTTTAGCCAAGGGATGCAATTAGAAGCAGAAAAAGAATTACAGGTGCTCAATAGAGCTAATCCAGGAACTTGGACTTTATTTGCTGATGGTTCATCTAACGTAAAAGGTGCAGGTTTAGGGATTGTTTTGGTACCACCTACGGGTGAAACCATTCGACAAGCTATCAAATGTCATTTTGTAACTAACAATGAGGCAGAGTATGAGGCTGTGATTGCAGGTTTAGAATTGGCACGAGAACTTGGCATAAATCAGATTATAATCAAAAGCGATTCACAACTCGTGGTTAATCAAATGTTGGGGACTTATACAGCCAGGGAAACAAGAATGCAACAGTATTTAGAAAAGGTGCGGGAATTGATAAAGCAATTTCAAACCTGGAAAGTTACACAAATACCAAGGGATGAAAATCTCGAAGCAGACGCCTTAGCTAATCTCGCATCTGCGGCTGACGTGGAAAGTGATGCAAGCGCCTCGATTATTCATTTATTTCATTCAGTTCTTGACCCCGACAAGAATGAGGTAAATTTTAATAATTTAACTTGGGATTGGAGGAACGAAATTGTTGCTTTTTTGCAGTATGGAACCATCCCTGATGACAAGAAAAAAGCTCATGCGCTTCGAAAAAAGGCTGCTCGGTACTGCTTAAACCAGGGCAACCTATATCGTAAAATGTTCGGTGGTCCCTTAGCCAGATGCCTCGGTCCTTCTCAAACGGAGTACGTAATGAGGGAAATACACGAGGGGCATTGTGGGAATCACGCCGGAGGAAGATCACTGGTGAGAACCTTAATTAGGGCAGGTTATTACTGGCCTAAAATGGAAGAAGAAGCAGAAAGTTTCGTGGCCAAATGTGATAAATGTCAAGGGTACATTAATAATATGCATAGACTGCGGAGTTATTACATCCCGTCATTGCACCGTGGCCGTTTATGAAATGGGGAATGGATATCGTGGGTCCATTACCACAAGCAAAAGGGCAGGTAAAATTTCTGCTCGTACTCACTGATTATTTTACTAAATGGGTAGAGGCAGGAGCATTCAGACAGGTACGAGAAAAGGAAGTCAAAGATTTTATTTGGAGAAATATCATATGCCGATTCGGTGTACCAAAGGAGATCGTATGTGATAATGGCCCTCAGTTTATAGGAACTCAAATCACGGAATTTTTTCAAAGTTGGCAGATTAAAAGGATTACATCTACACCTTATCATCCGGTGGGTAATGGGCAAGCAGAATCAACGAACAAGGTTATTATCAATAATTTAAAGAAGCGTTTAGAAGAGTCAAAAGGAAATTGGCTAGAAGTGCTACCTGGTGTTTTATGGGCATATCGCACAACAACAAAAACAAGTACGGGAGAAACACCATTTTCATTGGTTTATGGAGCAGAAGCTTTAATTCCAGTTGAGATAGGAGAGCCAAGTACGAGGTTTGCACATGCAACAGAAGATTCTAATAACAAAGAAATGCGTGTAAGCCTCGATTTACTTGAAGGAAGAAGGGAAGCTGCATTAGTAAGAATGGCAGCACAAAAGCAAGTCATAGAATGGTACTACAACCGGAAAGCACGCCTCAGATTTTTCAAAATTGGGGACTTTGTGCTCAAAAAGATTTTTCAATCTACAAAGACAGCTAATAAAGGAAAATTAAGTCCAACATGGGAAGGACCCTACAGGATCTGTGGCATTGCAGGCAAAGGAGCGTATGAGTTGGAAACAATGGATGGCAAAATACTACCTTCGCATTGGAACGTTGTTCACCTGAAGAGATACTATTTCTAAGGAATACCCACGGTCAGGTACCCATCTTTTAAAGTTTATTTTTGAATTTTTAAAATTTACTAACGATTTTAGATGATAGGCAAAAAGCTAACCCGTACTAAATGATGAGTCACGACCTGTAAGGCACACGAAATAAACTAAAATTTCTGGCCTAGGGTTACAATTATTCTGATAGAAGTACAAACGGGTTAAGCAGTCTTCATCTAAAATCGCACCTCCGAGTCCCGTATGTTTTTCCTTTTCAGGAAAAGGACCAAATGAGAGAAACAATCAAGTGCTCGAGGCTTCATACTTCAACGCTCAAACACTTGGGGGACTACATCATATACACGAGTATGTGTTTAAAGAAGGCAAAGAAGATTGAGGAAAAATCAAGCCTGAAAAAGTCAAGTGCAGAGTAGAAGTCACAAAGTCATGAGCCAAGGCCAAAGAAAACCTTACTGTAGTTAGGGTAAAAGCCATGTACTAAAACGAGTTATAAAGAAAAACCTCGTGCTTTTATTATTCTGAAACGGGTTATAAAGAAAAACCTCGTATTTTTATTTTTCTTAAAAATCTATTACAAGAAAAACAGTTACGAGAAAGTTATAGATGTAACTCGAATACATGTAAAGAATTATTCAAAACTAGACAAAGTTCAAATAAAAACTTGTCAATGTTATTTCAAAAGAAACATGTGTGTTCCTATTTCTTTTATCGTATGTTAACACCATTATGAAGTTGAGACATCTTCTTCATTAAGTGTCGAAATATAAAAGGGCCCTCTTTTATAAAATTCATGTTTAATTTAGTTATTCATGAAGTTAACAGAAGCATTTTCTAAAGAATAAAAATGCAGATTATTCTATAAGTCCTTAGAAATAAAGGCAAGAATAAATTAAATAGAAGTTCAAGATAGTAAAGAGAAAACTTCTAAAATATTAAAGTTTAAGACTAAGTAAAAACTTAGTCGAAGAACTACGAATTGTTTATACAGATTGCCCCATAAAAGGACTTGGGGACTTGCGTTTCCTAAATCAACCCTCAAATAAAGCTAAGGGTTTGATTACAATTTTCCAAAATAAACCCTCAAATGAAACCAAAGGTTTTAAACATAACATTCCAAAAAGGTACCTGCAAAAAAGAGAGAATTCAAACTGTTTAAATTTATCACTAAGAAGATGAGGGAACTGAAGAAGGTGCATCAACGGCAACGGGCTCAACTTGGGCAGGTGCATCAACAGTTGCGGGTTGATCTTGACTCGCAGCAACAGGCTCGACAGGGCTTGGAAGAGTTGGGATACCCATATCAACTTCAACATTCACGGAAGTTTCGGCCACAGGAGAAGGAAAATCTTGAGTTTGTTGAGCCTTCTCAATGGTTTCATTGATCTTAGCCAACTCAGACTCTAAGTTGAAATTTTCTTGGCCAGCTTCAATCAGGGTATCACGGCGTGAGTTAAGAAACGCCCAACTTGCCTCAATAGCAGATTTCTCTTCAAGGGTCTCATAATCCCTTTCCCAATCAGTAATCTCTTTCTTTAGCTCCTCATTTTCAGCCAGGGCAGAGTTGTAAGAAATTTGAAGAGAAGCATGGGAGCTTTCTAAAGCACGCCCTTATCAGAAGAGACTCGAAGGTCTTCTTGTGCTTGAGTTAAGCTTTGCACGAGCTCCCCAGAGTAAGTTTCTTTTTGACTTAAGAGAACCTTCAACTCTCTGTTCTCTTCACTGGCCTTGGATAGTTGTTCTGAGAAGGAAGACTCGAGACGCTCTCTTTCTTTTTCTGTTTGGCTTAAGGAAGCTTTTGCAACTGCTAATTCTTCCATTTTTTGGTTAAAAACCTATGTTCTTGAATTCCCATGTGTCCTATTATTTTATCATATGTTTATGGGTCTCATAAAAATACTTGAGTTGAAAAAGTTTACTTCATGATATTAATCAAACAACAAAAAGGAGCAAATAAATTGGGGCACTCGAATCAGAATCATCGAAGGGGTTGCTCAAGGTCTACTCTATCGGCATAAATATTCAAGGTTGACAGTTGTTCATAGAGATTTAAAAGCGAGCAACATATTACTTGACAGTGACATGAATCCAAAGATTTTGGACTTTGACATGGCAAAGTGTGTATTTTGCACCATCTTTGAGCCCGTTAAGTAGCTTACGACCTGTGCTCCATATAACTTAATTATATTTTCCTATTACTGTTAGTTGATCGAAAGAAAGGTGCAAGTTTTTTTTCGGGGAGAATCTGAATATACAAGAAAGATGAGTTCTCTCTGGGGATTATTTTGGGTCATAGCTTCCATTAATGTGTTGAGACTTTGTTTTGAAATTAATTTACAAACTCTTGAAAGGGTTAGAGGAAAAAATGATTCTACATCATGAGAGGACTAAGGCCTAGTGGAGAGCCATTGTATGTTTCATTGATTTGTTTTTTTTTATAAGGTTTTCATTGATTTGTCTTGCTACATGTTTCTTGATACTTACTTCGTCACGAGAGGTTTTATTGACGTACTTCTCATGCATTGCATTTATTTACATGTGCATTTACCCATGACTCATATATATATATATATATATATATATATATATATATATATATATATATATATATATGTATGTATGTATGTATGTATGTATGTATATGGGCAGGGGCGTACGCAGAAATTTTCGTAAGCGGTGTCGAAATTTATAAAAGAATTGAAAAATAACTTTAATTATCATACCTTTAGACAAGAAATAACCTTAGTCTATTGACTTTGTTGAGTCTTAAGTTACAAAAGGTCCTGAGTATTTGCAAAAGAAAAATGTGCTAATTGAAGTTTGAACCTTTGACCTCTTAGAGAAAAATCAAGCACATTACCAACACACCAAGACACAATTTATGTCAATTGGTGTCATTTTTTCCTACTTATCTGTTTCCGTATTGTATAAATACATACATTTAGTAAAATTTTCTGACGAAGCGGTGTCGCGTGACACCGCTTCGGTAGGCGTAAATCCGCCCCTGTATATGGGATATGGGAAAAGGTTACGGCGTTATATACGTACCACCACCTGATCAGCTGGTATACGTTGATGATTTTGCCCACAGTGGCCGAGATGATATGATGGGATGCCCTCAGAGGCTTGATGATGTTATGAACACATGTACCTATGCACGACATGACATTCATACGCATATGCATGATACTATAAGTATTTCATGATTACAGAGTTATCCAAACTTACAAGTTGATTCTTATATGTCTTTAATTAATGTTGAATTATGGTTATGTTTCAATTCTGCCATACATACTCAATACATTATTCGTACTGACGTCCTTTTGTTGGGAACGCTGCATTCATGCCTGCAGGTATAGATAATCAGTTTGACGAACCCTCATAGTAGACGAGGTCAGCATTCAGAGAAAGATTGGCAAGACTCCACCTCATTCGGAGTGCAGCCAAGTCTATAAGTCATCGTGTCTTTTGCTACATACTTATGGGTAGGTCGGTACCCTGTCCCATTTTATGTCAAATAATCTTAGAGACTTTGTAGACAGAGGTTCATTTTGTACAGTATGTCAGAGGCCTTGACGGCCCATACGTATTCATGTTTTAAGAAAAATGGTTCAATAATACAGTGTTTTCTCACTTACAGTTGTACATTACGAGTTGTGCCCATGTTGGCCCATGATAGTTATAAAGGGAATGAATGAGTTACAGAGTGGTTCGCACGGGCCACTACGGCACCGGGTGCCAGCTACGCCTCCCCAGGTTCGGGGCGTGACAAAGTGGTATCAGAGCAGTTCGTGTCCTAGGGATTCTACAAAGCCGTGCCTAGTAGAGTCTCACTTATGGGTGTGTTGCGCGCCACATTTATAATTGAGAGGCTATAGGGAATTTAGGAAATGTTACCCTTCTTTTGTTTCCAGATCGTGCCATAGAGCTGAGTCGTAAGAAGTCAGTATGAAGCTTTCGCCAATTCTGTATGCAGCAGTGGTGCAGGTATCACAGTAGAGCTTTAAGGCGTAATTTTCACCTATGTGGAAGGAAGGTTATGAAAGAAACAACAGATACGATGCGAGATTTAAAGGTAAGTAAGTTAAAGGTGAAAAAGATACGACATACTCAAGTATGAAAGGCTGTGAATAGTCGAGACTTCAGATAGAGATTGGGTTTTAGTTTAGTTACAGAGGAGGCACTAGTGAAAATTTTGCAAATCTCTAAGAGTTAATTTTGCAAATCTCTAAGAGTTAACATTCGAGGACGAATGTTCTAAAGGGGGGGAAGGATGTAACACCCTGTAGTTTAACGACTTTGATACCGTTATACATATATATATTTGATATGATATTTTGAGTAGAACTTTTTTTGTAAAAGAAAAAAAAAGATGATTTGAAATAAATATGATTTTATATAGTTATTAATATTACTACTTTCGAATATGTTTTAAATTATACACGTAGAATGAGAAAGTTTATGAGATTTCTTTATTGTAAAGATATGAATTATTTTTTTCACAAAAAAAGAAGGTTATCTTTTTACCATTTTAAGAATTTAGTGTACGAAATTTTTTATTCTTTATATGAGATTAGGAAATTAGAAGTTGAGAATATATATATATATATATTTACATGGATGTTTTAATAAAATAATAGTGTATGTATTGATATTTATATGTACCGGATGACAATGACAGTAAGTTATATAAAGTGTATGAAGTGTATTAAAAATAAATAGAATTTTAAGTAATTTGAGACAATTCGTAATTATCGGGTAATTATTTAATTACCGGATAACGAGACACTACCTAATTACCTTATAAGTAGATAAAGTTTAAAAACTCCTCCCACCCCCACGTGGAGCAACTTAAGGACATTTGATGACTCTTCATTTTTGGCCACCAAATTAAATAACACATGGAAACCGACTTCTATGTATGCTGATGCAGTGAAAGAGCCCGAGTTATCTGTGTGCTTTTACAGACAAACTTTCGTCGAAGAGTATGTTTTCTTCACTTTTGGATCATTAGTTATAATATTATTAATTTTTTTTTTTCAATATGTGAGTCCCATATGCACATTCTCTTTTCATATATTTTCACAGAAAGAGTTGAAAGTTTCAAAACCAAAGTATCTGTACCCTTTTTAGTAGTACTATTTAAGTTTATTTCAACTACTAGTAGCTTATCACAAGAATAACATAAAAATAAGTGCTTACTAAATAGTTTTCCAAGAAATAATTACTCCAGGCGTTTGATTTTATATAGTAATCCGGATTGACGATGCTTTAGACTGTTTCACAGAGATGGTAGAATGGGGAATTGCTCCAAACGCTTAGTTTTAGTTCTCTGATGTGTGAGGATGAAACATGAAAATGTTTTGTCACAACTACGGATTCTTCCCTAATCCAGGTATGTTAACGTTATTCCTTCTTTCTTTTTGGCATGATCCAAATGATATAAACGAAACGAGCAAATGCACAACTTTCATAAATGACTCTATTCATAGAAGTATTAGAGGTGCCTATGTTCTTGAATTCCCATGTGTCCTATTATTTTATCATATGTTCATGGGTCTCAGAAAAATACGTAAGTTGAAAAAGTTTACTTCATGATATTAATCAAACAACAAAAAGGAGCAAATAAATTGGGGCACTCGAATCAGAATCATCGAAGGGGTTGCTCAAGGTCTACTCTATCTGTATAAATATTCAAGGTTGACAGTTGTTCATAGAGATTTAAAAGCGAGCAACATATTACTTGACAGTGACATGAATCCAAAGATATCGGACTTTGACATGGCAAAGTGTGTATTTTGCATCATCTTTGAGCCCGTTCAGTAGCTTACGACCTGTGCTCCATATAACTTAATTATATTTTCCTATTACTGTTAGTTGATCGAAAGAAAGGTGCAAGTTTTTCTTTTGGGGAGAATCTGAATATACAAGAAAGATGAGTTCTCTCTGGGGATTATTTTGGGTCATAGCTTCCATTAATGTGTTGAGACTTTGTTTTGAAATTAATTTACAAACTTTTGAAAGGGTTAGAGGAAAAAATGATTCTACGTCATGAGAGGACTTAGGCCTAGTGGAGAGCCATTGTATGTTTCATTGATTTGTTTTTTTTTATAAGGTTTTCATTGATTTGTCTTGCTACATGTTTCTTGATACTTACTTCGTCACGAGAGATTTTATTGACGTACTTTTCATGCATTGCATTAATTTACATGTGCATTTACCCATGATTTAGATGGCGTTATACACGCGTATATAGGTATATAAATGTATATGGGATATGGGAAAAGGTTACGGCGTTATATACGCACCACCACCTGCTCAGCTGGTATACGTTGATGATTTTGCCCACAGTGGCCGAGATGATATGATGGGATGCCCTCAGAGGCTTGATGATGTTATGAACACATGTACCTATGCACGACATGACATTCATACGCATATGCATGATACTATAAGTATTTCATGATTATAGAGTTATCCAAACTTACAGGTTGATTCTTATATGTCTTTAAGTAATGGTTAATTATGGTTATGTTTCAGTTCTGCCTTACATACTCAATACATTATTCGTACTGACGTCCTTTTGTTGGGAACGCTGCATTCATGCCTACAGGTACAGATAATCAGTTTGAAGAACCCTCATAGTAGACGAGGTCAGCATTCAGCGAAGGATCGGCAAGACTCCACCTCATTCGGAGTGCAGCCAAGTCTATAAGTCATCGTGTCTTTCGCTACATACTTATGGGTAGGCCGGTACCCTGTCCCATTTTATGTCAAATAATCTTTGAGGCTTTGTAGACAGAGGTTCATTTTGTACAGTCAGAGGCCTTGGCGGCCCATACGTATTCATGTTTTAAGAAAAATGGTATCAATAATACAGTATTTTCTCACTTACAGTTGTACATTACGAGTTGTGCCCATGTTGGCCCATGATAGTTATAAAAGGAAAAAATGAGTTACAGAGTGGTTCGCTCGGGCTACTATGGCACCGGGTGCCAGCCACGCCTCCCCAGGTTCGGGCGTGACACTTGATCCCATCACAAGACACTACGTTTGCCCAAGAATGCCACTGAATCAAGCCAGAATTCACACTTAGAAAATGTTGCATACAATCTCTTCTCCCTCAAAGTCTGAAGCACGGTCCTCGGGTGTTGCTCATGATCTTCCCGATACAGGGAATATACTAGAATGTCGTCAATAAATACAATGACGAAAGAATCAAGATAAGGCTGGAACACACTTTGCATCAAATGCATAAAGGCTGTTGGGGCTTTAGTAAGCCTAAATGACATGACAAGAAACTCATAATGACCATATCTGGTCCTGAAGGCAGTCTTCGGGATCTCTGGCTCCCGAATCTTCAACTGATGATAGCCAGAACGCAAGTCAATCTTGGAAAGCACTTTGGCATCCTGTAACTGATCAAATAAATTATCGATGCGAGGCAAAGGATACATGTTCTTCACTGTAACCTTGTTCAACTGCTGATAGTCAATATACATACGCATAGAACCATCCTTTTTCTTCACAAACAAGACTGGGAACCCCAAGGTGATACACTGGGCCTGATGGAACCCTTATCAAGAAACTCCTGCAACTGCTCCTTTAACTCAGGAGGAGCCATACGGTACGGAGGAATAGATATGGGATGAGTGCCCGGCAACAAATCAATGCCGAAATCAATATCTTTATCGGGCGGCATACCCGGCAGATCAGCTGGAAACACATCAGGGAAGTCCCTCACTACTGGGACTGACTCAACCGTAGGGGTGTCAATATTGACATCTCTCACATAGGCCAAATACGCATCACACCCCTTCTCAACCATTCGCTAAGCCTTAAGAAATGAAATGACCCTACGAGGAGTATACTCTAAGGTACCTCTCCACTCCAATCTCGGTAAGCCTGGCATAGCCAGCATCACGGTCTTAGCGTGACAATCAAAGATAACATAATGGGGAGACAACCAGTCCATACCCAAGATAACATCAAAATCTACCATACTGAGTAATAAAAAATTGGCTCTAGTCTCAAAACCCCTAAGAGCAATCAAACACGACCGATATACGCGGTCCACAATAGAAGAATCTCCCACATGAGTAGATATATAAACAGGGGAACTCAAAGAATCCCGAGATATCCCCAAATGTGGAGAAAAATAAGAAGACACATTAATACGTAGAGCCTGGGTCAAATAATACTGATGCATCCCTATGACAGGCAGGGACGATACTTGTGATGACTGAGTCTGAAGCGACGGCCTCTGAACGGGCTGGAAGGGCATAGTATCTGGCCTAGCCTCCCCTTCTAGGGAGACCTCGACCTCCCCGACTTCCACCTCGAGCTGCCTGAGAAGGTGGAGCGGCAGCTGGGGCTGGGAGAATGGCCGGAGGACCCGGTGGAGCATGTGGAGGCTGATAAGTCTGTGGAGGTGCACCCCTCCTGGCTTTGGGGCAATCTCTAACCATGTGACGAGTGTCACCACACTCAAAGCAACCCCTCGGAGGACACGGTGGCTGAGACTGACTCGGACCTGGTCGGTAATAGCACCTCGAGCAGGAGACATACTGGATACTGGCGGTGCATAATAGGGCTCCTGAGGTCTAGAAGGAGCTGGAACACCAATGGTTGCTAGCAGAGCTGAATGAACAGGGCGACTCACAAAACCCCTACCATAGCGTGCTGCTAGTGCACGGGCTCCTGAATAATGACCAGTCTCTCGAGACCTCTTGGCCTCTCTCTCCTCTCTGTCCCGGGCAAACATGCCCTCCACTCTCCTGGCAATACTCACTGCCTGCTGATAAGTAAAGTCCATCTCCAACTCCCTAGCCATACTGGTCCGAATACTGGGATGGAATCCCTCGATGAAGCGACAAACCCTCTCTTTGATGGTGGCAACCAAAGCCGGTACATGACGAGGTAACTCACAGAAATGGACTGCGTACTCCGACATAGTCATAGCACCCTGGCGCAGCTGCTCAAACTCTGCGCGCGAAGCATCCCTGAGGCTCTGAGGGACATACTCCCGCAAAAACATCTCTGAAAACTGAGTCCAAGTGAATGAGGCTGCCTCGTCCGGACTACTCAGCTCATAGGCACGCCACCACTGATATGTTGCTCCCCTCAGCTGGAAGGCTGTGAAAGAAACCCCACTCGTCTCCACAATGCCCATAGTGCGGAGAATACGATGGCACTCCTCAAGAAAACCCAGAGCGTCATCTGAAGCTAGTCCGCTGAAGGTAGGTGGGTGGTACTTCTTGTACCTCTCAAGTCTGGGCTGCTTTGCCTCAGAAGCAGCTACCCTGGTCTCATGCTGAACCGAAGCCATTGGGGGCATAGGAATATACTCTGGGGCCTGATCAACCTGGACCCTCTGCTTAGGAGTGCGGGTTGCGGGAGTCTGTGCCCCTCCCCCGGCCTGAGATGTAGCGGGAGCTATCGGAAGTAGTCCAGCCTGAGCTAAAATGCTGAACATGCTCATGAACTGAGCTAAAGTCTCCTGGAGGGCTGGAGTAGCAATAGGGATCTCCAGTGTCGGCCCTCTAGCTGGAGCTGCTGGGGGCTCCTCTGTCGCAGCTCTCGCAGGTGCTCGGGCTGCACCGTGTGGTCGTCCTCTACCCCGACCCCGGCCTCTGGCGGCTCTGGCAGGAGGCTCGGGTTCCTGGTCGTCGGTCCTCCCGGTACGGGTCCTCACCATCTATGAGAAAGAATAAAATAGAATTTTAGGATTTGTTTTTATGTCAATAACTCGCACGACAAGGAAATCAAAGAAGTATGATTGTTCTTAACAGTTACATAGCCTCCCGAAGATAAGTACGGACGTCTCCACACCGATCCGCGAGACTCTAATAAACCGGCTTGTGACTCACGACTCCTATGAACCTAGAGCTCTGATACCAACTTGTCACGACCCAATTTAACCCTCCGAAAGGTGTCGTGACGGCACCTAGTCTTTACGACTAGGTAAGCCTAATATTACGGAAAATTTAAAAAAAAACACAACGATAAAAGATAAAACAGCATATTGTAAATAACAAGGATAGTGCCACTCGGCATATACAAAATAATCTCCCAAGACCCGGAATGTCGCTAAATCACAAGCTTCTACAATCTATGTAGCTCTATACAAAAGTCTGAAGATAAACAAAAAGGAAATCTCTAGGCGAGGGAATAGAAGGGGACTCCGAGGATCTGCGGACGCGAGCAGAAATACCTTGAAGTCTCCTGAAATCAGCAAGCACGCACTCAAGGCTGATAGCTCGTACCTGGATCTGCACACGAAAAACATGTATAGGAATGGGCATGAGTACACCACAATGGTACCCAGTAAGTGTCAAGCCTAACCTCGGTCGAGTAGTGACGAGGCCAGATCAGGGCCCTACTGGAGTAAATATAATAAATTAAGCAGTAAGAGATATAAATAGTGTTTACGGTAAAACAATTAAAGAAATTCACAAATTTTAACAGTTAAGGGAGCCCTCAGCTAAGAACAAGGTAAACACAACAGGAAATTATCCCGGGATACCGTCCCGTAGGTTCTGAAATAATTATGTTGTACAGGGGGATCTCCCCGAATATGTCCGTAGTCCCAAAAATAAATATGCAGTGCTGGGGGATCTCCTGGAATACGTCCGTAGTCCCAAATAAATATGCAGTGCTGGGGGTCTCCCGAAATACGTTCGTAGTCCCAAAGTAAATATGCAGCTCAAGATAAAATGATAGGTACGGCATCGAATTATACAGTTTAGACTAAACACAATCGAGGGAAAGAGGGCTCTACCTAAGCATGTCGCAAAGAAATCAAATAGGCAGTTAAAACACGTAGGCATGCTTTCCTAATTTAATCTCAGAAATTAAACATAGTAGTGCAGTCTAATAAGGGAAAACAGTTTATGACTAAGGAGGAAACGGGATTTTTACAACAATAGCCCGTGTACGTACTCGTCACCTCACGTACTCACACATCAAATAATACCAAACATCCTAAGGGGAAGTTCCCCAACACAAGGTTAGGCAAGCCACTTACCTCGAACTGCTCAAATCAACCCGATATCACGCTCTTGCCACGAGTGTCCGACTCCGAATGGCCCAAATCTAATCAAACCAATTGCATAATATAAATATAACTACAAGTAACTAATTTAACTAATGAAATCAAAGGTAGGGTAAGAAAATAGAAAAATGCCCAAAATTTCTCCTCGAGCCCACATTTCGGAATCGGATAAAAGTTACCAATTTAGAACACCCATTCACTCACAAGATCACTCATCCAAAAATTATACAATTTTGACGCCTAAAACCCGATCGAAACCCAAAAATTCGATTGGGAAACTTTTTCCCCAAATTTCCATTTTTTCCCCTCTAATTCCTTGATTAAATGGAGAAAATTACTATAGATTGATGAAATATAAACGAAATAGGGTTAGGAATCATTACCCGCTGACTTCCTCTTCAAAATCCTCACAAAATCGCCTTCTCCCGAGCTTAAAATCGAATTTGGTGTTATGAAATTTCAAACCCTCGAAATCCTCTTTTCTACCCAGCGATTTCCGCTTCTGTGCACCTGCGGAAAAATCATCGCAAGTGCGAAGGCAACTTATCCGGGCTGGGGCTGCATCTGCGGTCACTAGGCCGCATCTGCAAGCCCGCTTCTGCGGTCCCCCAGCCGCATCTGCGGTCTCAGCTGCAAAGGTCCCTGTTCCGCTTTTGCGGCGCCGCACCTGCGGTCCAAAATCCGCAAGTGCGAAAACAACAGATGCAGCAAAACTTCAGCAACATGCCTAAGTCCTAAATCAATCCGTTAAGCATCCGAAACTCACCCGAGGCCTCCGGGACCTCAACCAAACATACCAACCAATCCTAAAACATCATACGAACTTAGTCGAGCCCTCAAATCACATCAAACAACGCTAAAACCACGAATCACCCTCCAATCCAAACTTAATGAACTTAAAATTTCAAAATTCTACAACCGATGCCGAACCCGATCAAACCACGTCCGTTTGACCTCAAATTTTACACACAAGTCATATTCAACACTACAGACCTACTCCAACTTCCGGAATCGGATTCCGACCCCGATAAAAATTTCACTATCGGTCCGGAACTCCAAAAATTCAACTTTCGCCATTTCAAGCATAAATGAGTTACAGATCTCAAAAACACAATCTGAACACGCCCCTAAGCCCAAAATCACCCAACGGAGCTAACAAAATCGACGAAATTTCATTCCGGAGCCGACTTCACATTGTTCTGACTATGCTCCAAATTCTAAGACTTAGGCTCTCATTTAGGAACTAAATGTCCCAAAACACTCTGAAACTCAAAATGAATCATCCCGGCAATTCACAATAGTAGAAAAAGACACGGGAAAACAATTAACAGGGGATCGGGGCGTTAATTCTCAAAACGACCGGCCGGATCGTTACAATGGAATAAATAATCACGGATCATTAATAATGGAATAACTTGTTTCCCAACCAAACGACCCCCAAGTGTTCAAGTAAAAAATATTGATAAGTTTAAGGGGTTGCTTATGTATTATGCTTTAGTTTTATGACCCTTTTCTTTGTTTACACATGATAGATTTACGTTTACATGGTAAATGGTCAAAAGCCCATTTCCTCCTTAAAAATAACACAAAGTAAGTTAAATAACCACTACAGACATGGAGTAAAACGTTAAAACCACCATAGTCCCAGAACAAAACTACTAACAAGATGAATTATGACAATACATCAATATTGCTTGGACATAATCTTGCACATGTCACAGCGAACAAATTAAATATCTTGTGATCATTTCATAATTTTAGCAATTATCTTTTGTTATTTTTCAAGTTCCTGGGCATTATAGTCATAGAAATAAAACAGAAGAAAAAGAGGGTTGCTGAGGGAGGAGAGCCAGGGAAGAGGCAGTGCATAGAATGGGCAAGCAAAAATTGCACATCTCATGCTCTACCTCGTCCCTGTCTATCCTCTCCATCTTCCATACTCCACACATATTTTACCTCAATAGAGACTCCCTTTGCCACTGCCCTTTACCTCAATAGAGACTCTTTGCCAATGCTTTCCACAGTAGAAGTATATAGAACAAATGAAAAAATCTTTTCTTGAAAATTGCCAATGGCCAAATGGTTAATGCAATGGCTGCTTTATTAAGGAGTAAATAAAGGCAAGATATAGTCATAGTACAAGTGCTAGTACTACTAAGGAGTACAGACATACGACTTCTCTGTTTCTAAGTTTCAATTATGCCTCACTGTACTGCAGATTTCGGTTTGTAGTACAAAAAACAAAGTTTGCCAAAAACTAAAACTACTTCTAGATAAAAGGTCCTTTAAAATAATAGTACATAATTTATTACAATTACAACTCAAGAAAACAATGTAGAAAATCTTTTTGTTTTTTTTTTCTTATAAAAAAGATGTGAAGGTAATCTACCAAGAGAATTAACAGAAATTAGTTTTTTTAATAGGTTCATGGGATTTCTTGATCAATTCCCTTTCCTTTCTTCGCTTTTATAGGTCATTGATAAGAAACCTTTTGTAAGACAAACTACTTTATCTATTAGTATTATCTATTTATCAACTAGCAGGGTTGGACCAACCTCTAGTCCAGAACAACTAGCAGCTGAATTTAAAGGTAATTGATGATTGACACAGCAAAATGCCTATATATTTCTGGTCCGCTTATTGCTGTCTGCTCTTGAACAAGTACTACAAACAGAAAATCAGTTGAAGAACTGCTCTTAAGTTTCACGACCAGAAGTCGCGTTTTTTATCACTAAAGGTGAAAACCTGAATGTAGAATTCACCACATTTACATTAGAACAGAAGGAGGCTAACAAGAGAATCAAATATCCTCGTTTATGAGTCACTAACATTATTCTCAAACAACTAAATAACTACCAAGAACCTTAAGTTAGAAGTACAGATTGGAAGAATGATCAAGAAAAGGAATTTTCCTCCCAATGCTGGACCATTTTTTGTCTATTGACCTGAAAGAAGAAGAAAAAACTTCATTAAGAAACATAATCAATTTTGCGACTCCCAAATGAGGCTTTTCGGCACAGATATACTATAAAGAAGCTAAATGAAGTGCCACAATTTTCAATTGCTAAGCATCTGGCATATACAACCAAAAACAAGTCTAAAATGACATCCCAATATTGGGAGCACAAGGATATACAAGAAACAGCTACCAAACGACATGCAATGAACTACTATGTTACACAGTTATACTGTATGGTTTACCCAGGTTTGGAGATATGGTTTCGTTTGACTTCCATATCAAACTTATAGGGCAAGAAAAGAATATTTAATTGATTGTGGAAGCTAATATAAAATCTGCTTGATAGAGAAAAAACATCACACAATTCTATCAACTCATGACTTATTAGAAAGTCAAATCAGCAACTCTTACACAAACTTTCAATTGGATGATATTAATCGAGTGGTCTCAGTCGGAGATGGATAACAATGTATCCTAATTAGTTGGATGCGGGTCTAACACTACAAAGCATCCTAAAATGGAAAAGGCACTCAATGGGTATGTGATGGATTTACCTTGGGGGCTGGGGGCAATAAATCCTAATAATTTTGAACTATCTTACCACACTAGTACTTTCACACATTGAGAACCTTCATTAACTTACTGAAAACACATTATATGTGCTTTACCTTAAGAAAGTTCATAATTACTCATGCTAGCTTATTCAGTGAGAAAGACTTAACTCTCAGATCAGCTTCCTAATCAAAGTAATATCATCTCATGCCTCTCCAGAATCAGTTTCCTTACTGAAGAAAGTCATCTTCCATCTGAATCTTTTCATTGCCGGCAGCTAGTCACTACTATCTCAGGCTTTACACAAGAACAAACAAAACAATTTGAACACGCTGTTGCAGATAAACTTCACCTAACATTCAACATTGAATAGCTTTTTTCTTTTTAAGATACATTATCTGTTTAGCTGGTCCTTCAATTTTCACCCTAATTTCGCTCATCTTTGCTGTTGCCAGTGGACAGTATTCAATTATGTTAGATAAATTTATTTATTGACTATATAGGAAAGGTGATGTAATCATAAAAGGAAAAACCTTCTTAGTTCTTAATGTTTTCATCCCCTCCCCCCCACCACAAAAAAAAAATCCAGCAAAACCCAAAGGGTGATGGTCAGGTGTCTTAATAACAGGTGACCCAAACAAGAAATAACTCACATTTGAGGCACGTGCATATTTTTAAATCGAAGTTTACTAGTTAGCTATTTAACCGATACACAAAAGCGATAAGGCCCATAGGGCTAGATGCAAAAAGGCAAGAAGCAAAGTGCACTATTTAGGAAAAATTAAGAAATACCATACATATATGAATTAAGTACTATAATGATCGAATTTCAATAAAAATAACTAATTTCGACATCCAATTTACAATAATGCTGATACAATTCCAACTCCTTCCTTCCCCCTGAGCCGAGGGTCTATCGAAAACAGCCTCTTTACCCACCCAAGGTAAGGGGAGTAAGGTCTGCGTACACACCACCCTCCCCAGACCCCGCTTGTGGGACTTCACTGGGTTGTTGTTGTCGTCGTCGTTGTTGTTGTTACAATTCCAACTCCTCAAAGTTGAGATTCAAAAAATAAATTGTTTTCATTGGAATAACCTTGTGCATCATTCTTAGACTGCACATTTATCTTAAGTGCATGGCTTCGCCCACGAAGCGATGACCCCCCGCTCTTCGTCGTTTTATCGCTTTAAGCAACAAAGCAATGCCTTTTAATAACACCGGATAATGGAATAATAATAAGGTTAGTAGACAGTTCCTTTGGCATATTTTAAGTTAGGAATGAATATATAGCGGCAAAGTCGGGCTTAGACGTCTATAAGACTGACCACATAGTTTCGCCAACGCAGCGATGACCCCTCGCTTTTCATCGTTTCTATCGCTTTAAGCAACAAAGCAATGGCCTTAATAACACTGGATAGTGGAATAACAATAAGGTTAGTAGAGAGTTCTGACGGAAGTTAGGCAAAATTGGGTTTAGACTTCTATAAGACCGACACATAGTTACTCTATGGTGTTTGAGCTTTATTAGTAGTGGTACGATAATCGTAGATATCGCAAGCAAGCAAGCCACCTACCCATTCCTCAGGTGCCCCCCCCCCCCTCTCTCTCTCTCTCTATATATATATATATATATATATTCAAATTTTCCCCAATGCATCTCAATCTCCTATTTATCTTGTCCAAATGCTTATATTTTCATTGGACGCCATTTCTTCCAATTTGTTTTCACTTCTTAACAGCAAGATGTCTCAACAATTTGAGACCATCTGAATGCAAGTGGTGTAACTGTTGTGAAGGGCACAATATACGAGGATCAGCCTGGTAAAATTTATCCATGAGATCCAACATAAAAAATAAACAAATACTACAATTTCAAGGTTAATTCATACTCAATCATCAAGGTCACCCACAAATAATCTTTTTAGGTACATTGTTAAGCACTTAAGCTAACTACAAGTATATAATCTCATATATTGCGGCGACAAAAGATACATAATGACTATATATGCTCCAAGTTGTTCAGACTTCAGAGAAAATAGATTTTTTCTTGGGGAGAAAATGCAATGCTAGACCTCTACCATTTGGTCTTTCATTTGTATTGACTTGAGCCATTTTCCAAATCATTTACATACTGGATTGTCGAACTGAACCAAAATTCTAACCTATTGCATTGGCAACTTGTTAGGCAGCTTATGCAAATAATACATGCGAATAGCAAATTAAAAAAATTGTATACATGTATGAATAGATAACAGCACCAATTAACCCCCCCCCCCAACCCCCCCCACCCCCACACCCCCACCCCCCACACACACAAACACACAACAACCCACAGGAAAAATAATAACAAAAAATGAAGTAGATACCTATAGAGCTTAGTTTTCCAATAACACCTCTTTGCAAGTTGACTTATTGTGGCCTGTACCCTTGCATCTACTGCATTGGAGTTGACGCCTAGTTACTTCATGGGAACCCACCTTCTTAGTAGTTGGCCGCCCTGGTGGACGACGGGTGGGAGGAGGGTTTACTGTTACAGCAGCTTGAGAAGCATCCTTTTTTTTGGGCCTTTCTAAGCTTGGAATTGGATGTATTGATTCTGAATATGTTGATCTATAACTATCAGCAGTAAAGTATCTGGCACAATAGTCGTATGGATCACGGCCAAGGCAAACCATGACAGCTATTGCGTGGCAACAAGGTAAACCAGTTAGCTGCCAACCTCTGCAAGTACAATCCCAATGGTCAACATCAACAAAATCTACGGTATCCCCTCGTACCTCAAATTTGGTACCACTAGATGTCAACACTTGAAGAGAACTAATATTTAGGCTTTCCTTCTCTAGCCTTTCCTCCATAGATGGAGTTAGCCTCGTCACCCACTGATTGGACTCATTCCGCCGGGTATAAATGAGCTCCATAATCTTACCCCTTATTGCATCAACCATCTGAGTGATTGGCAAGTCATGAGCATCTGATACCCAACCATAGAAAAGCTCTCCAAAGTTTGATGTCATGTGATTATATCGCATCCCACGGAAGAAAGCATTTGCCCAATTAATAGGCTCACTTTGCATTACCCAGTTGTAAGCATCTACTGAAATACTTTTTATGCTATCAACACACCTCTGGAAGCCGTCAGGCTTTGATGCATAAGCTGCACCATAAAAATCCTCAACCAAAAGGCGCTTGACTTCATGAGAAAATTGGCCTCTCACATCTCTGATAAGTTGTTCAGAAAGATAGCGTAGACAGTATCCATGAAAGACGTCCTCGCCCTGAAATATTTCAGCAATTGATTCTCTAAGGCCCTTCTCTCTATCTGCCACAAAAGTAATACCACGACACATTGACAATGCAGTTCTAAGCTGTAATAGGAACCAACTCCAGTTATCATCAGATTCAGCGTCTACTATGGCAAAAGCAACAGGAAAAACACCATCATTCCCATCAGCAGCTGTTGCTGCTAACAGAGTGCCTTGGTATTTAGACTTTAAGAATATACTATCAAGGAAAATCAGGGGCCTGCAGCCTTGTTCGAAGCCATAGAGTGAAGCATGAAATGATACAAATAGCCTATGAAAGCTTGAGTCATCCTTTGTAGTGAAAGTTGCAAGACTTCCAGGATTTGTCTCCATCACTTTTTCACAAAAAAATGGCAGCTGACTATATGCCTCCTTATACGAACCTTGAAGCTGCTCTTTAGCAATCTCTTTTCCACGCCATGCCTGGAAATAATTTAACTGGATGCCGTATTCCTTTTGTATGTCATTGACTATGTCCTTTGGCTTGTAATTTGGGAAAACTTTCAACTTCTCCTTTATAATACTAGCCACCCAACTCCTCGTTGCCTGATATCCATTAGTAACAACAGCACCTTCACATGTATGTGTAGGATTCATTTTTTTAATGCAAATCAATTGGGTGGTTGACAATCTTGATGCATGAATTCTCCATGGACAGCCCTCTGCTTTGCATTTTACAGTAACTCGATGACTATCATTCTTCTTGTACTTGAAAGCAAATTGATTTGCAATAGCATATTTTCGCAATGTCTCACGAAATTCATGTACGCTATTAAACCTTTGACCCACACCAGTTATATCATTCTGCCACTGCTGAGCAGCTTTAGCATTCTTGTCGTCATAATTAGCGGCAACAAATGAAACAGGAACAGGCATTTCAGCTTCTATCCCAATTGTGTCGTCAATGTTGTTTGTATCACTTACAACATCAAAATTGGCATCAAGCAAGAGGCCAGGCTCGTTAGGGTCATCCACGATATCCTCCACGACACTAAGAGGAGCGTCAACAGGGATCGCCATTTCTGATAAAGTCGTTCGGCTTGACCTGCAACACAGTATATCCCCATATATTTCATCCTTTAAAAAGGGAGAATTCTACATATTTAGGCAGCAGCAAGGAATCTACCTACTGCCAGGCATGTTTGAGAAATCAGGATCAACAGCTTCTTCAGTCATCACATAGATCTCAGCAGAATCAGAGTCACCATGGAATTTGATCATGCGCTTAAGGTCTTTGTCATTGGAGATTGTTATAAGTGTCTTCCTGTTTCCAGGAAGAAAATATTTAACTGACATGGTAGCAAGGCTGAAGTTGAACATCTCAGCTACCTCCATCTTGAAATCATTATAGTTCATTTTGTCATCCATTTCCATAGCATGAGCATCTCCGCCTTTATACGAAAGGAAACCATCTTTATCAGTCTCAAATTCACCACCTGACTGACATATGGCTATAACTCGCTTCCCAGCCATGACCTAAAGCAACATTCACGAAACAAATATAAATTAAATGCCAATTGCACACATCCAGCCACCAATAAAGCATTAAACTTTGGCTCCCAAAATATCTCAGAGAACCAAAAAGAAATTCAATCCGAGGAAACAATAAGTCAACGAAGAGCCTTAACATTCAACAAACAAGTTCGAAAAGGGAAGTGATTCAGATCAACCGACAGCACAAGTGCCAATCTTAAATTTGTATAACCAAATCAAGGACCAAACATCTACAAATGCAGAAACTAAAACCATAATTCTCGTCAGTATTTATGAAATATCTGCAGGTGAAGATTATGCAACCTCAAACAATACTAACAGTGTGCCATTTGGGGAATGCAAAACCAGTCTTAAACTCCAAGAAACTAGTAATTATTTCCCCAACATATGTTACAAGACAAACCAGATAAACACCTCATACATAAATCAAACAAATCCAACATAATTGACAAGATTTCCCAAGAGAAAACACACAAAAATTAACCACAGAATCAAAAACAAAAACCCAATTGAAGAATCACGGTAACAAACACAAAGCAAAACCCTAGCCAATAAACAAAGGGGTAAAAAACATGAAAAGACAGTACCTTTATGCCTGGGAGATGAAATCTTGAAGTGGGTATTCAAGAATGGCACAAAATTGTTACTACCTGCGAATTGGAAAAGGGCAATAGAATGGGAACCTGGAATCTGCATAAAAAGGGGAATGAGGGATTTGAGGGCAAGTATTAGTAGATAGAGGAGAGTGGTGATTAAATTTTGGGGTACATCCAGTTATGGAAAGATGACTATGTTAAGCGTAACAATATAACAACGTGGCTGCCTTCCACCATCCAATCATACTGCGTATCACTGAGGCCTACTTTTGTACTTGTGAGTTTGACCCTCTCCTTTTAATACTCTCTCTCTTGCCAAAATTCCCATCTCCAATGGGCTTTGGTCTCTTTTGCCGCACAGCCACACCATACATACCAAAGGCAAAACATTGTACATCAATTGACTTTTTCGTCTTTTTTAGCTTTGCACTTTGCTAGCTGTATTTTCAAGTGTACCCGGAGAATGGATGGGGGAAGTGCACGCTTAGCTACTAAGATGTTTTTACTTTTTAGCCATTATTTAAAATGTATTTTTTTTCGGCCAGTGCTTACTAAATTTTTACCCATGCAGACGAAATACATGTGCTACACATGGGTGTTGTGTAAATATTAACGAGATAATGTCCTTAACTTCATAAATGTTATATAAATATTAAGGAAAAGTATCCTGTATTTGCACCTTCAATTGTTAAACTTTAGGACATTATGTCATTAACGTCATATGTGCAGTGTAAATGTTAAGGACATGGCGTCCTTAACTTCATGTGTGCAGTGTAAATGTTAAGAACACCATGTCCTTAATATTTACACAGCACTCATCAAGAAAGAGTAAAAATATCTTTTCGTATTAAAAATACTGGATAAAAACTAAATACTATGTTAAAAAATGGTTATCCCACGCCATTTCTACATAATCGAACTCATGAGTATAAAATTAGACTACGCTAAATGAATTGGGGTAAATTTTAAAAATAGCCAGATTTACAATTGGTCGTTCAAAAATAGCCCAATTTCAAAAGTAATCGAAATTTAGCCACTTTTTATATAAAGATAAATCTGAGCGAAAACATTGTTCAAAGCCCGAAAAATACTCCAATATATTATGCTGGAGTTCCAGCATAAGTATACTTGAACTCCAGCATATTATACTGGAGTTCCAGAATAACTATGCTGGAACTCCAGCATAAT
Source organism: Nicotiana attenuata (assembly GCF_001879085.1). Taxonomy (NCBI): domain Eukaryota; kingdom Viridiplantae; phylum Streptophyta; class Magnoliopsida; order Solanales; family Solanaceae; genus Nicotiana; species Nicotiana attenuata. The sequence goes on from NW_017670275.1 coordinate 1,193,143, forward strand.
ATGATGGAGTTCTAGCATAAGCACACTAGAACTCCAACATAATATACTGGAGTTCCAGCAAGTATATTGGTCAAGTATAATATACTGGAGTTTGGAGCACCGGTGCTCCAGTCTCCAGTATATTATACTGGAGCCAGCAAAGTATACCAGTCCAACATAATATGCTGGAGTTCATACACAAGTGCACCGAACTCCAGTATATTATGCTGGATCGGTCTCTATTGCAGCAAAATAGTGGCTATTTTTCATTGACTTGGTAAATGCTGGCTATTTTTGATTGACCAGTCCGAAAACTGACTATACCGTGCTATTTTTACAATGAATTGTCAACTGCACCTAGTAGGAATGGGACATGATAACCTTTCATACCTTATTTTAGTTATTATTACTAATATACTCCACTTTATGTGAGCTTCACAATAGTTGATTTCATATATTCCGATTTTAAAAGGGTTTTGCGTAGGTTGATAGTTACTGAAAAATAGTTATAATATCGTAATCCTCTAAACATTTGTCGCATTGATGAAGTAGCAAGCAGTGGCGGAGCCAGAATTTTCGCTAAGGGGTGTCAAAATATAAAAATATTAGGTATACCGAAAAAATAAGGGGAGTCAACATATAATAAATATACATAAAACCAAAAAATACTATTTAGCAATACTGTAAAAAATTTCGATGAAGGAGTGTATCATGGGGCTCTGCCACTGGTAGCAAGTAAAACAACATATGTGTTTTAAAACCTAAGAGGTTGGCTACAATAATTTTGATGATTGGAGTGAGAAGTTAGGAATAATGACTAAAGCAATAGATAGTTGTATAGCAAATTAGCAGCGACAGAAGATGGAAAAATCTTTGAAGTGTACTCAAAGAGCCAATTGAAAAGTTAAGAAAGCAACAAGCAATTGTATCGAAACCTAAGGACACGGGAAGGGGAGATAAAAATGCTAAAGCTACCTGTCGGGTTCAAATGCACATGCAAATATGTGTATACACAGTCAACAAGTAATAAAGTAATGAGAAAGTATCGTCTCACGAGTATTTATAATCAACTACTGTCTAAACTAAACGAGTTATGAGTTATTTGTTCAAGGAATTTTGAGGAAGATGATTGTGGGTTTTACTATCTAAATCACTACAAAACTAATAAGCAAAGAAGAAGATAATATCGCAAGTAGAGGAAACAAACACTTAGAAATACAATGAGATGGGAATATTCCGGGGTTATGGGATTAATGTCTCTCCTATTGCGTTTTTTCGATTGATTTAATCACTTGATTTATCTAATTTGTTGATTACCATGATTTATTTTGCTCGCGAAGTTCTTTCGACACTTCGCTCGCCTATTCAAGCCAACTTAAGACTATATGTCTATAGAATCGGAATTAAAAAGAAAGCATGTGTATTTCCTATATAAATAACCAAGTAAGGCAACTAGAATATGTATATCCTAATTGCGAATCTATTCTCCGATGTCCGGATTCAAGAACTTACTATATTCAATCTTATATGCAATCTATAGTTTCCACTTTTGAGTTCAACTATAAATTTGTAGATAGTACTCTATTGTTAGCTACGCAATAGAATTATTAAGTGCAAGATTGAATAAACAAATTAATATGATAAAATCAAGCAATATTATCAACCGTCAAACTACGATAGTCAATAACAACCCATAACCCCAATAGAATGAGGTTCTTAGTCACTCATGTTCATGACAATACTCAAAAAATTATTTTTAATCATAAAAGCTATGAATACTAGATGGAAGATGAAAAAATGATGAATTCTATGCTCTGTCTTTCTTTGCCTTTTCTTGACTGAACACAACAAATGTGGCAGCAGTAACATTTTTGCATGGAACATCATCACACTTTGGGAAGATGATGTAGACTAAGAGTCCACCAAACTGTAAAGAGGACCTGGTTCTCTATTAGTTCTCACAGAACACACACACACACACAACAGTAAGTAAATGACACAATAATATTTTACGTGGAAAACTCCCAGCTCATGGGATTAAAAATCACGACTTACACTCATAGGATTTCAACTTCACTAACCGAGCAAACTTTAGATTACAACCTATTATAATATAGGAATTAAACTCTTAATCCCTTAATTACTTGCAATAACTCTATTGCAAGCCTCTTTGTAATAACTTTATTACAAAGCTCACCACTTGACTAACTCTAGCCAAACACAAACACACAGTTTATGATTTTACAAAAGATATCCTACAAAATGCTTCTAACTAAGCTAAGTAGGAATTACAAGTAAATAATACTAACAAAGATACAACAATACTAAGGACACTCGATAAACTCAGTGTTGGAATCTGGTCCTTTGTTCTGTTGCTACTTTGCCCTTCAAACCTTGGAGTCAATGAAAGGCGGCAACACAATTGAGAGAGACTTAATGATTTAGGGTTTGCAAGTGTGTATTTTTACTTGCCTCATATTTTTAATATATAAGTGAGGACATGATATAAGCAATTATCCGGTACAAGGCATGTTCCATAAAGTGACTGCTGCACTATTGCGTGTGCAGAGAAACAGTGCATCGACTTTAATAGCTGTAAGGAGTTGACTTGTTATAACTACCCGACTGGTCGTTTTGAGCTCTAGCGCGTTGTTCGATGGTTTAAGGCCTCGAGTAGCTTCACTTCATATTTTATGACTAGTACGCGTAGTCAGAATGGAATTTCAGGAAGTTCGGAGTTGATTCAGATGAAAAATTCTCAATTCGGAAGCTTTAAGTTGAAAGAGTTGACCAAGGTTGTAACACCCCGTACATTCGGACTAGGTGTGGATATGTTAAATGGGTATTAATTTGATATTTTAGACATATGAAGTCCTAGAGGGATGATTATGGGAGAAAATAGTTGTTCAAAAATCAAGATAGAAAGTGAGGTGCATAAGATTTGACAAAATCGACTAAGTTTGCAGAAGGTCTGTCTTCTAGCAGGGTTTAGTAAAAATGTGTAAGGAATTTGGGAAAACTCAAAGCACAAAAGTTGTATCTCTTTGAAATATCTTTCCAACGATATATTATGGAGCCCGAACGGATCTCTGAGCAAAAAGTTATGCATATTTTACAGAACAGTATGCAATATGCGCGCTCTTAGCGCGCCCCGAGCGTGGCCGCGCTTCTTTTGAGGCAGTGTTACTGCCATTTTGCGCCGTTAGTAGCACGGTCAGGCCTACTGGTGTGCGGGAGCGCTCATGGGGGGTCATTTTAAAGCCCTACTTCGTCCCCCACAACCCCAAAACATAAAAACTTGCTCTAGAAAGGGGAACTCTCAGAAACCTAACTCCTTAAGGGTCTCTCCACCACCCAAGGTAAGTTTTAATGGTAAGTTAATTTAAATTTCCCAACATCTTATTAACATGGGTAAACCCTCCATATCATTAGATATTCGATTGGGACATCATTGTTGAGAGAAGAAAGCCTAGAACTCGAATTCAAAGGGTTTGAACTTCAAAAAGGTAATGTCTTCACCCTCTACTTGATTCTAGAATTAGTTTAATGATTATAAACCCTAGTTCATGAGATATGAGTTGATGGTTTTGATAGAAAAGCACGAAAGATTATAGGTTTGGGGTATTGATTGTTGATTATTGGTTAAGGGTGTTGTTTACCTTATGGGTGATAAAGAACAATGTTGATTATAACCGTTTGAGACTTTAGAATTTATTTAGGGACAAGAGAATGGGTTATTGGGTGTAGAGACACCATTAATAAGGACTATGAAGCTTTATTTTCACCAAGTGTTTGATCAGATGCTTAAGTGACCAAAACATGAGCATCATAGCTAATATGGAATCCCTTTGACTTGTATTGCTATAGATTAAAGTTAAAAGGATTGACAAACATTGTATTACGCTCAAGAGCAGGAAGTTAAGGTATGTGAGGCTAACTCTCTATGTGTTGGGAATGTTAATGATTCTCCCTACACTACGTTTCTTTTACGACGTCACTAATTGCCTCAGAAATATAGTTTAGCCTAGTTCCTTGAGTAGTTGTAGAACTTCTATTCTTTAGCTTCATAACTCGTTCATGACTTTCGTTCTGAACGTTGTGAGCTCAGTGCGTATTCAATATAGACTTGGGTTTGATGCCCCTGAGTCTTAGTATACATTACTCAGTATGCCATAAACAGTTGAAGTTTTAGTGTTCATAATCAGTTCAAGAATACATGTCTCAGTCTAGTCCTATTCAGTATTCCACTATTATGTAACTCAGTGTGATCCAGTATTCCAGTATCATGTAACTCAGTGTGATTCAGTATTTCACTATCATGTATTGCAGTCTGATTCTTAGTTCCTGATTTTAAATCCCTGAATGTTGAACACCTGTATTTGGTCCTGAGGCCGCAGTTATGTATACGTATACTTGGGCTCGAGGCCGCAGTTGTGCATATATATATATATATATATATATATATATATATATATATATATATATATATATATATATTATGCCTGAGACCGCAGTTTATTTATTCAAATTAACAGGTTGTTCATCATTTAGAAAAGAGAGTATTCATATCCTTACTTCCTTTGTTCAGTTCAATTATTAGTTATCATATCAGTTATCAGTTATCATTTCAATCACCAGTTATCAGTTTAGTTATCAGTTAAGTTATCAATTACCAGTTCAGTTAAGTTATCAGTTACCAATTATCATTTCAGCTATTAATTATCAATTCTCAGTTATCAACTTAGTTTCCGTTTCAGCATTTATAATTCTTTATTTTAGTTGCTTTACATACCAGTGCAATTCAAATGTACTAACGTCCCTTTTGCCCGGGGCCTGCATCTCACGATGCAGGTAATGATTTACAGGTTGATGATTCAGAGCGCTAGGATTCTCGTACCAGCTACTTGGTGATCCCCAGTTCTTCCGGGGCATTATCATTACCTTACAGGCTTCAGTATTTTCAGACAGTCTGTGCTTTTAGTACTTCATTAGAGGCTTCATAGACTAGAGTAAGAGTTAGACAGAGTCTCAGGCTTTTCATGTTAAGCTAAGTTGGCTGCAAATATGTTTCAGAATTGTATTAGTATTTCCGCACTCTGATTTATATCATCCAGACTTTTAGTATATCAGCATGTGTTAGTTTATCTTCCGCATTCAGTATGTTATGATATCACATGTTGATTCATCCAGCTAGTTGGTTCGCTCGATCATACGTAGTCAGGCATCGAGTGCCGTGTTACGTCCAGGCCCAGGTTCGGGGCGTGACAAAGCTTTTACTTTTGAGTAAACAACCTCGGAATTGGATTTGAAGGTTCCAATAGGTTGGTATGATGATTTCAGACTTGGGCGTATGTTCGGGTTGAGTATCGGGTGGTCCGGCTGCATTACGGCGCTTATTGTGGAAAACTGGCATTTTGAAAGTTTTAGAAAATCTTAAGATTTAATTGAAGTGAACTTTGATTTTGCTGATGTCCGTTTGGTATTCCGAGCCTTGGAATAGGTTCGTATCGTGAGTTGTGACTTGCACGTGAAGTTTTGTGTCATTCCGGAATGTTTAAGTGTAATTCAGACGCGTTCGGCAAAGTTTGGAAGTTGAAAGGGGTATTTTGATCATCGATTTGTATTTTGGATGTTGTTTGGTGTGATTTGAGGCCTCGAGCAAGTTTGCATCATGTTTTGAGAATGGTTGGTATGATTGGACGGGGCCCCGGGGCCTCAGGTGTGTTCCGGATAGGCTACGAGTCATTTTGCCATGTTTGAGATGCTCTTTTTAGATATGGTGCATCCTTCTTCGCAATCACTAAGAAAGGGCCGTGATCGCGAAGAGCAAAGTATTGTTCTAGGCCTTGTGAATCGCGATTGCGGAAAGAAATTCGCGATCGTAGAAGGATTTTCTACTATCAGTGGATTGACTTCGAGAGCTTATATCTTGCAATCTATAAGGAATTTGGGGATGCTCCAAAAACAAAATTTGTATCCCTTTGAATCTAGTTTTTAGAAAGTTAAGCTGTTTGTCATTTGGAATTTTGCACGAAAAGTAATGTCCATCATACCGAAGGCTATCTGTGAAGAAGAAACAAAATTTGTACATCGCGATTGTTTACCTTGAAAATGGTAATTACAATTATATTTGATTTTGTGGTTCTTGTCACACCTCCTTTTTACCTACACCCGCAAGGGCATAAAGGAGTTTTTCCAATTAAAGGACAATCGGAACGAGATTTATTATTAAGATTTCAGAGTTGCCACTTGGGAGATTAACGGTGTCCCAAGTCACCGGTTGAATCCCGAACCGAGGAAATTGTGACTCTGTTAACAGTCCGCGAACCAGAAATCTGAGTAAGGAATTCTGTTAACCTGGGAGAAGGTGTTAGGCATTCGCAGGCTCCGTGGTTCTAGCACGGTCGCTCAACTATCATATTTGGCTTATTTATTTGATTTTAGTACATGTTTTAACCTATGTGCTTTTTAACTTTGAACCGCTTTTATTATTATTATTTTAAGAGAATCGCAACGTCGTGAAAACACGTCTCGAACCACGTCACATAAATGCACCCGCAATTTTTGACACATTTCGACTTCGTTGGGATTTGGATTTCGGTCACATAAATGTGCACCCGTATTTAGGAAGGTAAAATTATTTAAAAGACGTGCCTAAAGTATCTAACGTGTTATTATCTTTGGGGAAAGCCGTGAAATTCGCTAAACGGCTCATCCCGAAGTCTAAGTATTTTTAGTATAAGCATTTATCGAGGGCCCCGCAATTTGTTTGTTTTCGTTCAGCGAGGCTCGTCTCATTTTTTTTCATTAAAGGGCATACCTAAAGCAACTATAATTTTCTATTGTTATTTGTCTCTAACAGCATAAGAAAGATCCTGAATTTTTGTTATTGAACTGAAATAAACCAAACGATAATTCTGTGTCAAAGCTACCCGTTGGGCTCCGAGATGAGCCCAACAAAGGAGAGATGCACCTATGCTTAACAATCTGCCAGTCAAGACCTTGGCCCAAGTCCAAACGTGAAGGAGATTAGCACTGGACCTGGCCTGCGAATCAGATATCTTGAGGCCCAAATAGCTGCTGGTATTAATATAAATCAACCCAGGTGCTGTCAACAATTATGACAAAAGGAAAACAGTATGCAATTACTCAAACCAACACGATGTCGATCATTGAATTACAGATTAAAGTTCAAATTACTTGATTCAATAGATATTCACGAACACGTCAGTTTATTCAATCAAATCAATTGATAACTGATGACATGCCGTGCCCAGCCACCAAACTGGGGCAGAAAATTTTCTTTGTTTGTTTTGTTGCAGTCAGGAGCCCACCTGGAAAACAAGGGAATACTTTCCAAGCGTTGCAGTCAGGAGCCCACCTGGGAGAACAAGGCAATACTTTTCAAGCGTCAGCAATCAGGAGCCCGCCCTGGAGGAATAGAGGCATATATTTTAAATTTCAGCAGTCAAGCATCACTCGGAGGAATGGCAAAACGTCGCCAATCACAATTCAAGGGCAAACAACACAAGAATTCCAAGTGGAAGAATACAAGTTCAAGGCAACACAAGAGCAAGTTTGAAGACATAGATAGGACCCTTTTTGTAATTCATAGATCATAGCTTAGGCTTGCTTCTTTTTATTTTAACACGGTGTAATAAGGAGGTCAGCAAGCAGTAGCAGCAGCAATTGCCGTGAAATCACAGCTCCTGGTAGTCCTAGCTACCAGACATTCCCGAACTACACTGACCTGATTCCTTCTTAGCCAAGGATATGTAGGCAACCTCTGAAGCAGGGTGCGGTCAATTTCTTTTCAAAAATGCTTCACACAGATTATTCAAACGGGAAAAAATCGCTCATTTCCGCTCACTTATCTTTGCACGAAAAACTCTTCGGTTTCCGGCAAAGGTAGGACAGCTGTGAGCACGTGATTTTTGCCCTATATGAATTATTCCCAAAATTCAAACAAAATGATTTTTCTTTCATTATTTTGCAATTTTGTGAATTTTGTGTTATTTGAATTTTATTTGTGCATTTTGATGAAAAATATAAAATACACTTGGCATTTTGTTTAGGATTTAATTTCATATTTTAGATTAATTAGTAGTTAAGGAAAAAATAAAGAAAATAACAAAAATGGTCTTTTTTGCATTTTTAGTTTTTAATTCGTCTTAATTTTGTGTTTAAAATTAGGATATTTGGAAATCAAAATATATTTTAGTGTCAATTTGGTTTTTGAGTTTTAATTTAGCATTTAATAAAATCAGAAAATAAGATAATGAATAAAAATAAATACAAAAGAAAAAGAAAAAAAGAGGGATTAATTTGAAATTTAGAAGGGAGTAGGAAATAACCAGATTTTTGGGCCAAATTCTAAATCTAATTCCCCAGCGCAAGCAATTCGCACCGGAAACCCGTTCGCCCAAGCCCAATCTCCCATTACCCGGTCCAGTACCATTCTTTAACCAAACGACACCGTTTTGTCGTCTTTCAATCTGGCCGTCGAGGTCAGCTAATCTAACGCCGGGAACTAATCGGTCAATGATATAAATCGGTCGGAACCGATCCCCCACCCCTATCGTCTCCCTCACTCACCCCTCTTCTGTAACCCTGAGACAGCGCCGCCCCTTTCTCCACCGCCTTGGGGTGGCGGCGCCACCGCAAACCGGCCCCAAACGAACAACCTGATATCTCCTCACTCTCCTCTCCCCAAATCTACCCTCAATTGACTTGAATCATCACCAGTCGACTCAAATATCGGATCGAAAATCCGGTCAAAAATCTTACCTGCTTCGAATGACCCCAAATCCACATCCTAGGCTCCTCACCTCCTCCTCATTCCATATCTAGCTTTGGTTTTCCTCGAACCACAACCGAACGGCTCGAATGTTGATTTGAAAATCTGACTCAAAACCCTAAGTCTTCCAAAAGGTCCCAAAATCATACACCAAGTCTTCCTAAACCTCCTCGTTCTGAAAGTTCAAGTTGGAAATCCATCGAATCCAAGTGCAAGCCCACAAATCTTGAATCTAGGGTTTGAAGAACTTTAGTCCATGTAGGCGTTCAAGATGGTCTAAATCAGTGAGTTTTATTCTCGATTTTATTATTTCTTTGTTTTCATGAGTGTTTAATTCAATTGTGTTTTTGTGATAGTTAATACGACTTTAGTTTCTGTGCTGTTTCATTTTTTAGTTTAGTTTAATCATGATCTGATTTTTTCTTTCTTCTGTTTTACTTCTGTTAGTGTAAACGTTTAAATGTCAGTTCAATTAGTTCAAGCAATTAATTGTTAGTTCAATTGGATTTTCTGTTAATTTTTTGATTCAATTTGGTATGTCTGCTCTTCTTCTGATAAATAATAATTTTGTTCGTTTGAATTCTTCAAGATTGGGTTAATTAGTTTTTTTAATGGTTTGATTTCGTGTTTTGAATCCGTATTTGTTCAGTAAATGTGCAAGAAGTTAGTTTTTCAGTAGCTATTCTAATTAGTCTAAGTAATCGATTTAAGTCCTGTTAATGCATGATTGTGATTAAGTAATTGTCCTAGATTGCTTTCAAGTAAGTGTTAGGTTTAGTTTAGGGTGATTGGATATAGCTGAATAAATTCAACCCTTTGATTAGCTATAGTTGACTTAACTAGAGTAAAAGAGGGCGATATCTAGTTTGGTATAGGGTTAGTTAATTTCAGGGGTATTCAGGGATATTTTGGGCATTTAGTGATGGGTATAGAATGCTGTAGGTTGAAATAGAACTTCCTAGAAGCTTCTAGATGGGGTTCAAACTGAAAATTGCAGAAAGTTAGGATATTAACTTGAGCAACAAGTTAGGAAATCAAGGGCTAAAGTTTTTAAAAATGAAATCTGGAAGTTGCAGCTGATTTTTTCTATAAAAGGGCAGTCCTCTTGCTTCATGAAGAAGTTTTTCAAGCTCTGAAAATTCCCTCCACTTTCACAAGTCTTCATTAGCTCCAATCTGAATTTCAAATTCAAAATTCTCTAGATCTAGATCTTCAAGAAAAACTAAAAAACCAAAAACAGGAGAAAATAGCTGAAAACTCAAAAAAAAAAATACTGTGCTATTAAGATTTCGGATTCAATTTCAAGTTGTAGGGTTGGATTTAGCATTAGTTAGCTTAAAATTCGACTGTTGAAGTTTGTTAAAGAATTCTGGAGTGATTTCAAGTAGAAACTGGTTCATTTGGTAGATTTTTGGGTCTGTTTGCTGGTACTTCGTTGCTGGGATTTCAAAAAAAATTTAAAGTGACTGCTTGATTGTTTTGAAGCTGTAAAATTGCTAGTTGACCCTGCTAACTGGTTGTTCTGCCTCTGATCCTCCTCTCTTCTTGTTGAATTTCAATTTCCAGGTACATACTTTCGAATTCACTTGATGTAGCTTCGAGCTTGAGCATGAAATGAAAGCATTCAACTATTTGTGTGCTAGAGGATGCGTTCATAATTAAGTAGATATCAGTGAAATGTACTGTGTAATGCAGTTTACTTAGATCTATATTCCAATAAAACTCAGATAGCGTAATTTGTACCTAATAGGACTGTTTTGGACTGTTAATTTGTGGCTATTAGTTATAGACTTTGTATAAGTCAGTACTGGTTTCAGTTTAGCATTTGAATAAAAATAGAAAAAACCAGGATTGACTTGGACTCATAATTGATTTAGGGGGTCAGCCTGTTTCGAACATAATTTCAAAGCTAACACTGTTTTTCAAACAGTGTTGTATTACAGTAGTTAATATCAGCATGCTAGTTATTGATGTCATCTATTCCGTTTCATCAAGCTCACCATTTCAAATATAGGAATAAATAATCGCAGGATTAATGGTTAATATCAGTAATTTAAT
>NW_017670275.1:1204001-1218158 GCF_001879085.1 Nicotiana attenuata
CTTCAGTCATCATATTGATTCATTCTTCAGTTTACAATCATCAAAGTCAAAGCTGTGTACCTGGAATTCGAATAACAAAACAGAGGAGAGGATGAAATCAGCAGCAGTAATAAGCAGAACTCAAACGACAGCCCAGAAAGTTAGTTCAACAGCCCAGAAAAGTTTGAAACCAAGCAGACCCAAGCAATCAACTACAAATCACTTGAAATGCACTCAGATGAACTCGAAATGCTCCAGAAATAGGATCAGCAATCAGGAAATGTTTAAATCAATCCCCAAACAGCATCAAATTATCTAAAGTGAACCCAGAAATTAACTACAAACAACCACTGAACCATCAGCTAGCTCAAATTACTCAGATTCGAAAAAAATTGAAAGTGATCTAAGAATAAGCAATGTAACACAGTAACTTTTTCTTGTATTTTGGTTTTTTTTTTAATATTTGTTTTTTGTTTGGTTTTTCTTTGACGTAAAGCTAAAATCTAAGAGGAGTTTGGATCCGAATTTGAATTTAAGATCTGTGGAACTTGAAGATATTTTTGGGGGGGTAAATTTAGAGCTGAAAAACTTTTTCAACTAAGGCACTAGGGGCTGCTTTATATAGGCAAGACTAAGGGCAGCCCGTCCAATTCTTATTTCTTTTAGTCCCTCTTTGTTATTCAGATTGGTCCTCTATTTACTGACTTGTTTCTCAAGTTAATATCCTAACTTTCTGCAATTTTCAGTTTGAACCCTATCTAGAAGCTTCTACAGCATTCTAACCCATTACTAAATGCCCAAAATATCCTTGAAAACCCCTGAAACTACTAACCCTATACCAAACTAGATATCGCCCTCTTTTACTCTAGTTAAAGTCAACTATATCTAATCAAAGGGTTGAATTTATTCAGCTATATCCAATCACCCTAAACTAAACCTAACATTTACTTAAAAACAATCTAGGAACAATTACTTAATCACAATCATGCATTAACAGGACTTAAATCGATTACTTAGACTAATTAGAATAGCTACTGAACGAACTAACTTCTGCACATTTACTGAACAAATACGGATTCAAAACACGAAATCAAACCATTAAAAAAAACTAATTAACCCCAATCTTGAAGAATTCAAACAAACAAATTATTATTATCAGAAGAAGAGCAGACATACCAAAATTGAATCAAAACTAACAGAAAATCCAATTGAACTAACAATTAATTGGTTGAACTAATTGAACTGACATTTAAACGTTTACACTAACAGAAGTAAAACAGAAGAAAAGAAAAAATCAGATCATGATTAAACTAAACTAAAAAATGAAACAACACAGAAACTAAAGTCGTATTAACTATCACCAAGAACACAATTGAATTAAACACTCATGAAAACAAAGAAATAATAAAATCGAGAATAAAACTCACTGATTTAGACCAGCTTGAACGCCTACATGGACTAAAGTTCTTCAAACCCTAGATTCAAGATTTGTGGGCTTGCACTTGGATTCGATGGATTCCAACTTGAACTTCAGAACGAGGAGGTTTAGGAAGACTTGGTGTATGATTTTGGGACCTTTTGGAAGACTTAGGGTTTTGAGTCAGATTTTCAAATCAACATTCGAGCCGTTCGGTTGTGGTTCGAGGAAAACCAAAGCTAGATATGGAATGAGGAGGAGGTGAGGAGCCTAGGATGTGGATTTGGGGTCATTCGAAGCAGGTAAGATTTTGACCGGATTTTCGATCCGATATTTGAGTCGACTGGTGATGATTCAAGGTCAATTGAGGGTAGATTTGGGGAGAGGAGAGTGAGGAGATATCAGGTTGTTCGTTTGGGGCCGGTTTGCGGTGGCGCCGCCACCCCAAGGCGGTGGGAGAAAGGGGCGGCGGTCTCTAGGGTTACAGAAGAGGGGTGAGTGAGGGAGACGATAGGGGTGGGGGATCGGTTCCGACCGATTTATATCATTGACCGATTAGTTCCCGGCCGTTAGATTAGCTGACCTCGACGGCCCAGATTGAAAGACGACAAAACGGTGTCGTTTGGTTAAAGAATGGTACTGGACCGGGTAATGGGAGATTGGGCTTGGGCGAACGGGTTCCGGTGCGAATTGCTTGCGCTGGGGAATTAGATTAGAATTTGGCCCAAAAATCTGGTTATTTCCTACTCCCTTCTAAATTTCAAATTAATCCCTCTTTTTCTTTTTCTTTTGTATTTATTTTTTATTCATTATCTTATTTTCTGATTTTATTAAATGCTAAATTAAAACTCAAAAACCAAATTGACACTAAAATATATTTTGATTTCCAAATATCCTAATTTTAAACACAAATTAAGACGAATTAAAAACTAAAAATGCAAAAAGACCATTTTTGTTATTTTCTTTATTTTTTCCTTAACTACTAATTAATCCTAAAATATGAAATTAAATCCTAAACAAATGCCAAGTGTATTTTTATATTTTTCATCAAAATGCACAAATAAAATTCAAATAACACAAAATTCACAAAATTGCAAAATAATGAAAGAAAAATCATTTTGTTTGAATTTTGGGAATAATTCATATAGGGCAAAAATCACGTGCTCACAGCTGTCCCTCTTTGCCCGGAAACACGAAGAGTTTTCGTGCAAAGATAAGTGAGCGGAAATGAGCGATTTTTTCCCGTTTGAATAATCTGTGTGAAGCATTTTTGAAAGAATTGACCGCACCCTGCTTCAGAGGTTGCCTACATATCCTTGGCTAAGAAGGAATCAGGTCAGTGTAGTTCGGGAATGTCTGGTAGCTAGGACTACCAGGAGCTGTGATTTCACGGCAATTGCTGCTGCTACTGCTTGCTGACCTCCCTTATTACACCGTGTTAAAATAAAAAGAAGCAAGCCTAAGCTATGATCTATGAATTACAAAAGGGTCCTATCTATGTCTTCAAACTTGCTCTTGTGTTGCCTTGAACTTGTATTCTTCCACTGGAATTCTTGTGTTGTTGCCTTGAATTGTGATTGGCGACGTTTTGCCATTCCTCCGAGTGATGCTTGACTGCTGAAATTTAAAATATATGCCTCTATTCTCCAGGCGGGCTCCTGATTGCTGACGCTTGAAAAGTATTGCCTTGTTCTCCAGGTGGGCTCCTGACTGCAACGCTTGGAAAGTATTCCCTTGTTTTCCAGGTGGGCTCCTGACTGCAACAAAACAAACAAAGAAAATTTTCTGCCCCAGTTTGGTGGCTGGGCACGGCATGTCATCAAATATTAAAAATTAAAGCTAAAATTTGAATTGTACTTCCCTTGTTCTCCAGGTGGGCGCCTGACTGCTGAAGCTTGAAGAGTATTCCCTTGTTGGCTCCTGACTGCTGAAGCTTGAAGAGTATTCCCTTGTTCTCCAGGTGGGCTCCTGATTGCTGAAGCTTGAAAAGTATTCCCTTGTTCTCCAGGTGGGCTCCTGATTGCTGAAGCTTGAAAAGTATTCCCTTGTTCTCCAGGTGGGCTCCTGACTGCAACAAAATAGACAAAAACAAAGAAAACTTCTGCCCCAGTTTGGTAGCTGGGCACATGGGTAAGTGTTAAACTGAGTTATTATACCAACTATTATAAAAATTTGAAAGCTAAGTCCTATTATCCAGGGAGGTCCTGATAACTCCTAACAATTACGAACCTAAGTTATATCCTCTAGAGGTGTTACTCCCACTACATTTGTTGTCTAAAAGGTCTTAAACTACTTCCCATTATCCAGGCGGGTCCTGACAACTTCTAGTTAAAAGACAGTTTTAACCTAAACTATATCTACTGAAGGTACGACTTGCACTATATTTTGTTATCTAAGCAAACCTTAAAACTACGTCCCATTATCCAGGAGGGTCCTGAAAATCAAAATTCAAGTCTCATCTTAAGTGTGCCAATTCTACGGCTGAATTATACTATCCTACAACGGTATCTTGTTACCTAAAGGAGATCTTAAAACTGTGTCCCATTATTCAGGAGGGTCCTGACAACTCCTAATTGAATCCTATCTTAGACAACCTATGTTCTTTGGGATACATTTGTGCTAAATTATGCTACTCATGATTGTTTTGAAATTTAAACTAAGTCCCATTTTCTAGGAGGGTCCTGAGAGTTTCCAATCATACCTGTTGGGTGCTACCTTTCCTTACGGAGGGTTTCTCCGGAATGAACGAAATTTCTGCCCCTGTTTCAATCAAAGAAAAATCTTGTCAATTTTAAAAATGGTGGCTAGTTGCTGGCATTCTTGCTAGGTACATCCCTGCTACTGGGCTTCACTCCGTCCCGCTTTCCTGGACTTGCCTTGAATCCCCCCTCAACTTCCTGACCGAATTTCAACCCCTTGATTCTGATGACCCAAGTGTCCTATCCCATATTGTTGTTTTTGTGTTTCTGACCCCTCTTTTGAAACGTCACTTCTTCCCCACAAATTATCCGATTAATCCACCGATGAAACTTCCAGTGGTCCTTTATGACTTACTTTGCTTTTGACATCTTTGATATATTCTGGCCTTGTCTGTACAACTAGGAAGCTGGTAGTTAGCCTTGACATTCCTTCCTTTTGTTTCGAACAGAACTGACACTAAAACATCTTAAAGATAGACCTCGAAAGAATGAAATGCAACGACCTCGAGGGTTAAGGATAAAGAGAATCCGAGAACGAATGATTTGTAATGAAGAAAGAAGAGAATGAGACTTATCTGAGTGGAACTGCTGGTACCATTGAGCATGCCATGCATTTTGGATTAACCAGCCCAGTCTGTCTGACCAATCAACTTTTGATTGCCACATTTGCTGTTCCGGACTTTCAAAACCTGGTTTTCACCCAAACCCAAACCTTGCTCGTCCTGCAATGCCTTGAGCAGCTTTTGACTACAGACTTGTCTCATTCGTCTGTCTGAAAAACTCACCTTCGCCTTACGGTGCCCGTGAGGGTTTTCACCAATAAGACTCTCTCATTTTTTTTGTTTCTCTCAACTCACTTCGCCTTACGGTGCCCGTGAGGGTTTTCACCAATAAGACTCTCTCATTTTTATCATTTTTCTTGCACCGAAGTGCTGCCCCTGACGTGAATCACTTTTACTTGCTCGTATTGGCACTTCCTGAAGATTGATCAGAAGGTCTTTCTTTAGACCGTAATGCAGGCTTTTGGACGGGGTTAGAAAGAAAGGGTATCAAAGGCTCTAAAACAATTCAACGTGGGTTCGATACTACAACTTCGGAATCAAATTTCTTACACAACCACAACTGCTGCCCCAGTTTCTTTCGTGTGGACTTTTGGGATTTTGTTTTGATGTGACTGAACCTCAGGGAGAGGCTGCCTACGTACCCTTTCGGGATCAAGTCAAACGTAGTTCAGGTCATAGAAATTACTTTGTTGTCGCAATCTTTCCTTTTCTTCTACTTTCTTTTCTTTCTTTTCATTTCTTTTCCTTTCTTTTCTTTTTCATTTTTTTTCTTTTTTTTTTTTTTTTTTTTGTCTTTTTGCCTTTTTTTTTTCTTTTCTTCTTCATTTCCTTTTCTTTCTGTTGGACTATGTTTTCTTGTTTTTTCACTGATTTTCCTTGCTCGAGCTTCCGAGTTGTTATTGATTCCGAAAGAGGGGTACGAAAGAAAGTAAATGAGGCTCAAAGGGATAACAAAGGATAAAGTGTTTGGATAGCAGAACAAATTGCCTTCGTCATTTCAATCTCAAAAATATGCCAAATATAATAAAGTACAATTAAACCAAGAAATCATACATAGTATCGCTTGACTGCATCAGAGTTGATAGCCATTTCTACACATTTTCCTTCCACATCTGTCAAATATAATGCGCCATTGGACAACACTCTGGCTACAACAAATGGCCCCTGTCAGTTTGGGGCGAACTTTCCTTTTGCTTCAGCCCAATGAGGTAAGATACGTCGCAATACCAATTGCCCTACTTCAAACTTCCGCGGACGCACCTTCTTGTTATATGCTCTTGCCATTCTCTGTTGGTACAACTGACCGTGACATACTGCTGCCAATCTCTTTTCATCAATCAAACTTAGTTGTTCCAAGCGGGCTTTAACCCGTTCAATATCATCAATTTCCGCCTCGGCAATAATTCGAAGGGACGGGATTTCAACCTCTGCGGGTATTGCTGCCTCAGTGACATACACCAGTGAATAAGGAGTCGCCCCTACTGAAGTGCGGACAGTAGTGCGGTAGCCTAAAAGGGCGAAAGGTAACTTCTCATGCCATTGCCTGGACCCTTCTACCATTTTCCGAAGTATTTTCTTGATGTTCTTGTTAGCTGCTTCGACCGCTCCATTCGCCTTAGGACGATATGGGGTGGAATTTCAATGCGTGATCTTAAACTGCTGACATGTCTCTGCCATCAAATGACTGTTTAGGTTGGCACCATTGTCCGTGATGTTTACCTTCGGGATTCCGAACCGACAGATGATATTTTAATGCACAAAATCGACCACTGCCTTCTTGGTCACAGATTTGAAGGTTTTCGCCTCCACCCACTTAGTGAAATAATCAATAGCTACCAGAATGAACCTGTGCCCATTTGACGCCGCTGGCTCGATCGGCCCAATGACATCCATTCCCCAAGCAACGAACGGCCATGGTGCCGACATTGTATGCAATTCAGATGGTGGAGAATGAATCAAATCTCCATGTACCCGACATTGATGACATTTGAGCACGAAACTAATGCAATCCCGTTCCATAGTAAGCCAATAATAACCCGCTCGGAGAATCTTCTTTGCCAATACATATCCACTCATACGAGGTCCACAACTCTCCCGCATGTACCTCGGCCATGATAACTGTAGCCTGTTTAGCATCCATGCATCTCAATAATCCAAAATCCGGAGTTCTTTTGTACAACACTCCTCCGCTGAAGAAAAATCCGCTTGCCAGGCGTCGAATTGCTCTCTTTTGATCCCCTGTAGCCTGTGCTGGATATACTCCCATCCTGAGGTATTCTTTGATATCATGGAACCACGGCTCACCATCAAGTTCTTCTTCCACCATATTATAATAGGCATGCTGATCTCGTACCTGAATCTGCAAAGGGTCCACATAAGCCTTATCTGGATGATGCAACATTGACGCCAAAGTAGCCAAAGCGTCGGCAACCTCACTATGAATCCTTGGAATATGCCTGAAATCTATTGATTGAAACCGTTGACAAAGTTCATGCAAGCATTGTCGGTACGGTATGAGCTTCAAGTCTCGTGTCTCCCATTCTCCCTGAATCTGGTACACCAGAAGATCCGAGTCACCCATGACCAAGATTTCCTGGACACCCATGTCTATAGCTAATCTCAAACCCAAGTTACACGCCTCGTATTCAGCTATGTAATTGGTGCAATAGAAACAAAGTTGAGCCGTAACAGGGTAGTGTTGCCCTGTCTCAGAAATCAGTACTGCTCCTATCCCGACGCCTTTGGTGTTGGCAGCCCCATCAAAAAACAGTTTCCATCCCGGCTTCTCGACTTGTTCTAATTCTTCAACATGCATTATCTCCTCATCGGGGAAGTATGTCTTCAAAGGTTCATATTCATCATCAACTGGATTCTCGGCCAAATGATCAGCCAACGCTTGTACTTTCATTGCAGTCCGGGTTACATAGACAATATCAAACTCCGTAAGCAAGATTTGCCACTTCGCGAGCCTCCCTGTGGGCATGGGCTTCTAAAAAATGTACTTCAACGGGTCCAACCGAGAGATGAGATAGGTGGTATATGATGACAAGTAATGTTTCAACTTCTGCGCTACCAAGGTTAAGGCACAACACGTCCTCTCAAGTTGAGTGTACTTCACCTCATACGATGTGAACTTCTTGCTGAGGTAGTAAATCGCCTGCTCTTTCTTTCATGTGATGTCATGCTGCCCCAGTACGCAACCAAAAGAGTTATCCAAAACTGTCAGATAAAGGATCAAGGGTCTTCCCGGCTCCGGCGGGACCAACACAGGTGGACTAGCCAAATACTCTTAATCTTGTCAAACGCCGCTTGACATTCATCCGTCCATCTGACTGCAACATCTTTCTTTAGCAGCTTAAAGATGGGCTCGCAAGTCGTTGTGAGCTGTGCAATGAACCTGCTGATATAATTCAACCTGCCAAGCAAACTCATCACCTCTTTCTTTTTCCTTGGCGGCGGTAGCTCCTAAATGGCTTCGATCTTGGACGGGTCTAACTCAATACCGCGTTGACTTACCACAAACCCCAACAACTTCCCAGACGGGGCTCCAAACGCACACTTCGTTGGATTAAGTTTGAGGTTGTACCTGCGGAGCCTCTGGAAAAATTTCCTCAAGTCCTTGACATGGTCACATTGTTTCCTCGACTTTATGATCACGTCGTCTACATAGACCTCAATTTCCCGATGTATCATGTCATAGAACATGGTGGTCATCGCCCTCATATACGTTGCCCCTGCGTTCTTCAACCCAAATGGCATGACCCTATAACAATACGTTCCCCAAGGCGTGATGAATGTCGTCTTTTCCGCATCCTCCTCATCCATCAAAATCTGGTGATAGCCCGCATAACAATCCACAAAGGAACCAATCTCATGTTTGGCACAATTGTCAATCAATATATGGATGTTTGGCAGTGGAAAGTTGTCTTTTGGACTCGCTTTATTGAGATCACGGTAATCTACACACACTCTGGTCTTTCCATCCTTCTTTGGCACAGGCACAACATTGGCTAACCGGGTGGGATACCGCGTGACTCGGATGACCTTCGCCTCAAACTGCTTGGTGACCTCTTCTTTGATTTTAACACTAGTGTCTGTTTTAAATTTCCTTAGCTTCTGCTTGACAGGAGGGCATGCTGGGTCGGTGGGCAATTTGTGGACCACCAAATCGGTGCTCAAACCAGGCATATCGTCATATGACCATGCAAAAACATCTTTGTACTCAAACACTGCTTTAATTATCTCTTCTCGGAGCTGGGGTTCCAAATAGACACTAATCTTTGTTTCCTGTACATTCTCCTGATCCCCTAAATTGATTGCTTCTGTGTCATTCAGATTAGGTTTGGGTTTTTCTTCAAAATGGCTTAAATCTTTACTGATTTCTTCAAAATCTTCCTCATCATCATATTCTATTTCGTCATCACACTCAATTTCTTGTATTATTATTTCGGTGTTAGATTGGCATTTAAGACTGGGCCGAAGACTCCTCATGCATGACACATCACAGAAACCAGCGTAAAAGGGACTATACAAGAAGGAAAAGAAAGACAAAATAAAAACTATCAGGAATGAAAAGGAGGGAAATTGCATTTCATTAACATTTAAGATAACAAGGTTTAACTCATCCAAATGGACGGAACATAGCATCCGAATTACAACCTTGGAAATAATCCATATTAAACTGAAAGGAAATCAAAACTAACTACCAAGACTCCCTCCGGGTAGGAAGGGGAGTTGCTTCCCAATTGTTAAGCTTCGCCTGGGGCCCCACGAACTGAACATCTACCTTGCTTGGACCTTCTTCGGCCTCCAATACATTCACCTCATCAAACAGCTTTTCAAACGTCTCGATCAGTTCCTTGTCGGGATCAACCACACCACTGGGCATTGCTGTTGCTAGGCGCTTCTTAGTACCAGGCCTGACAAAGGAACGGGAAAGGCGGGGAATAGGTTTTGGAAGGGTCCATGCTTTCTTTTTCATTTTTCTAGCTCGCCTTATGTCTACAGCAGTGGGCTTGAAGCCTAAACCAAAAGTATCCAGGTTTCCAAGAAGGGATACCGGCTGTACGATGCCTTGTAAAGAAATACCCAAGCCTTTTCCAGGTACAAATCCGTTCTTCAGCATTTCCGACGCAACCATGACGGATGCAGCAGCTACCTTTGGCACAGGAATACACTCACCTTCCGGGATCTTTTCAACCGATACCGTATCAAAGACTTGATAAACCCATGGACCTTTGTCGTCCTCAGCTTCTATAAAAGGCACAATGGCACCACCCAGAGTACACAAACGATCTTCCCCATGCACCACAATCTCTTGCCTGTCCCACTCGAATTTAACCATCTGGTGCAAGGTAGATGGCACTGCTTTTGCTGCATGGATCCAGGGTCGGCCTAATAGGAGATTGTAAGAGACGGCTATGTCGAGCACCTGGAACTCCATAGTAAATTCAACCGGACCTATCGTCAGTTCCAACACTATATCCCCAACTGTGTCCTTTCCTCCTCCATCAAACCCTCGCACGCAAATACTATTCTTGTGGATTCTCTCACTGTCCACCTTTAACTTTTCCAGGGTGGAGAGAGGGCAGATGTTTGCACTGGACCCGTTATCAACTAGCACCCGGGTGACCACAGAGTCTTCACATTTCACCGTGAGGTAGAGTGCTCTATTATGCTCAGTGCCTTCCAAAGGCAGCTCATCATCAGAAAATGTAACCCTGTTGACCTCGAAAATCTTGTTTGCTATTTTCTCTAGATGGTTCACAGAAATCTTATCAGGAACATGGGCCTCATTCAAAATTTTCATCAATGCCTGGCGGTGCTCATCTGAGTGGATCAGTAATGATAGCAAAGAGATTTGCGCCGGGGTCTTTCTCAACTGTTCTACAATGGAATAATCTTGTGCCTTCATCTTCTTCAAGAATTCTTCTGCCTCTTCTTCAGTTACAGCTTTCTTTACTGATACTGGATTATCTTTGGTGAGTTTAGCCTTTCTCAGCTCGTCAGGAGCAAAGCATCTTCCTGAGCGAGTCAGCCCATGGGTTTCACAAACTTCTTCCTTAACTTCCTTCCCCTGATACATCACTGTCACTCGGTCGTAATTCCATGGGACGGCCTTTTCACTGATTACTGGTAGCTGAGTCACTGGCTTGATGACAACCGGCTCTGTGCGAGCCCCTTTTACAATCACAACGGGCTTGACAGCTGCCCCCGACACTACCACTTTAGCTGGTTCTTGTTTTTCTGCAACACTGCTCAAAAGCTCCTTCTTTACCACTACAACTGGTTTGCTAACTGTCTCTTCTACCTTGATCAATGCTCTCCCCCTTGTTAGTTTCTCATTTGATCTATCCTCACTAGCCCTGATCATCATTACAGTTTGTGACGGCTTCTTATGCTCTCCCTTTTGGACTAGCTCAATCATATGGGTCTCGTGATGGGTTGGTAATGGATTTTGGGTGATGTTAGGCGTTTCTGGGGCTTGCACTTCAATTCGGCGGGTGTCAATGAGCTCCTGGATGGCCGTTTTCAAGTGCCAGCATTTTTCTGTGTCATGTCCCGGCGCACCTGAGCAATACTCACAACTCACAGAGTGGTCCAGATTCCTTGGGGGAGGATTTGGCAATTTGGGTTCAATCGGACTCAACATGCCCAACTGTCTCAATCTGTGGTATAAGCTAGTGTAAGATTCACCCAAGGGAGTGAAAGTCTTCTTCTTTTGCAGCCTATCATTCTTAAATGCAGGGTTAGGTCGAAAAC
Source organism: Nicotiana attenuata (assembly GCF_001879085.1). Classification (NCBI taxonomy): domain Eukaryota; kingdom Viridiplantae; phylum Streptophyta; class Magnoliopsida; order Solanales; family Solanaceae; genus Nicotiana; species Nicotiana attenuata. The sequence goes on from NW_017670275.1 coordinate 1,215,422, forward strand.
CGGTTCCAGTGGGATTTCTGTTGGTTCTTGGGGGTGGGTAGGTGTTTTGAGCTGGGTAAGTATTTTGTGGGGTGGGTGCGCGCCATTGTGCATGGGTAGGAGGTTGGGGGTATGTCTGGGCATGGTGGACAGAGAAATTGGGGACAGGAGGTGGGTAATAGTGTTGCGGTGGGCCATATGGGGTGTGTGGGTAGGTTTGGGGGTGAGGGCGAGGTTGGTGATAATATGGTGATGGACCTCTGGACCAAGCTCTCGATTCCACTACTGCAACCTCTTCTTTCTTCTTCTTTCCCAATACTCCTCCAGTGCCGCTCTGAATAGCCTGGGTAGTTGCCTTGATTGCCGAATAGCTCATAATCTTGTTAGACTTGAGACCCTCTTCCACCATACTTCCCATTTTCACTACCTCGTTAAAAGATTTTCCCACTGCTGACACCAGGTGACCATAGTAGGTGGGTTCCAAAGCCTGTAGGAAATAATCAACCATCTCGCTCTCTTTCATTGGAGGATCGACTCTTGCCGCCTGCTCTCTCCACCGGAAACCATATTCTCTGAAGCTTTCTCCGGGCTTCTTCTCAATTTTAGTCAGTGACAGACGGTCCGGGACAATTTCGAGATTGTACTGAAAATGACATGCAAATGCTTGGGCCAGATCGTCCCAAGTGTACCATCGAGCATGATCCTGTCGTGTGTACCACTCCAAAGCTGCTCCACTTAGACTTTGACTAAAGTAAGCCATCAATAACTCGTCCCTTCCTCCAGCTCCTCTCATCTTGCTGCAGAACCCCCTTAAGTGGGCCACCGGATCACCATGTCCATCATATAGGTCAAACTTGGGTAGCTTGAATCCTGCTGGCAACTGGACATCAGGAAACAGGCACAGGTCCTTGTAGGCTACACTCACTTGTCCTCCGAGCCCCTGCATATTTCTGAATGACTGTTCTAAGCTCTTAACCTTCCGTATCATTTCCTCTTGCTCAGGGTTTTTGGGAGGCTTTTCTTCTTCAGCTGAGAGATCAAGACGGGGAGTGTAAGGGCATGGCTCTGGTGGTTTGAAAGTGGCTTCGGGTGGGTAATACTGGTTATCATGGGTTTGGAACAAAGGTTCGCTAGAAGACCTGTGTAATGCGATAGGGGGAGGAGCCACAAACACAGGAGCAGTTGGTGGTGGAGGGCATGGAATTTGTTTGGGTGGTGGAGGTGGGGGTGTTTGAGAGGTGGTTCCGTAGTACTGCTGGTAAGTAGGGAAAGCCGGAGATGAGTTCACTGTGGGAGGATCTTGAGGCTGAGCTAGTGGTGGGAGGTAGGTGGGGTTAGCAGGATAGGCTGGTGGTGGATGTCCCTTCGACCAGGCCTGGTACATCTCGGCCATTTGTTGCTTCAGTTTATACATCTCCTCCTTCATTGCATTAACGTCCACTACTTCCTCCTCCCTAGACGGGCCGACAATGCTTGCTTCTAATTCCTGGTTGACCATGTTTGACTTGTCCTTAGAGCGGGTGTTGTAGGGATGGGTTGCCAGAATGCCAGTCAACTTAACCACTTGCCTGAACTCATCAACAACAACTTTGTTAGCGGTTAGGGCATTAACAGATAGATAACCGCACATTGGAGAATGAATGCACATAAGCAGTTAACCATTTCTATTATGCCTTTGCTTGGTTGCATGCGTCATCCCGGCGTTTTCTTATGTCCATGTGCCACTTCTATTTTATTTTTCCATTATTTCTTGCCACTCCCTCTTTTGCATTTTCCATTTTATTATTTGGTTACGGTTGAATCCTATGGAGATTGCCTACGTATCACGACCCCACGTGAATCAAACCGAGCGTAGTTCGTGAAGAATAAATGTAAAGCAAAAATATTTTTTGGGAATTTCAATTTTATTGATAGCAACTACGTCTATTACAAAAACTCAAAACTGACAGGCTAAACAACTACCAAACTCTGATGCAGAAAAGAACTACAGACTCCACCATCCCTATTCTAGCTCAAACAAAAATACAGACTCAATCAACTGAATGACTTTTAATGAAAAGGAAATACAGACTCCAGTAGAACATAAATACAGACTCAAATGACAAACTCTAGTAGAAAAAGAAATACAGACTCAAATGACAAACTCTAGTAGAAAAAGAAATACAGACTCAAAAGACAATCATGAATACATTAAAGCTCCTGGTGCCCGCGGGACATCGTTCGGTCTTGCCGCGGGCCTATATGCAAGTTCCCCTTGAAGTCTATCCAGGTCACTCATTATCTGCTTCACAAATATCATCACTGATGCAAAAAAGGTGGTACGGGTCATGTTCTCGCACATTTGGCATTTCCTAGTAATGGAGTGAGCAACGGTTAAGATTCTCTCTCTGATTCTGCCTTTTTCTTAAAGCAACCGCCCTATCTGTTGGGTCCTAGCCTACAAAGTTTGCTCGGCTACCTGGTTTTGTTCCTGGAGTTGTTGCAAGTCCATTTCTAATTGTGCCAATGCCATATAGCAGTGCTCTCTTTCAACTTTGAATTCTTTTGCCTATTTGATCATTCTGTTCTCCGTGGCAATGACCTTTTTCTTTAATCCTGTGACCTCATTATCGTATTCTTCTTTCAACTGCTTAACCATGCGGGCCCGTTCTTCCGCGTTTTTAGCCAATTGTTTCCGAACCCCAGCTAATTCCCTTTCCGCTTTGTTGAGGTCAAAACTGTAGTCATTCACTTTTTGCCTTAGATTTTCTATAAGCTT
>NW_017670275.1:1218165-1363860 GCF_001879085.1 Nicotiana attenuata
GGAGAAGTAGCAGTTAGGGGAAGGGTCCAACCGTGGTCGTTCGAAGGATGTCCGACGGGGACGATGGTTGGGCCCGGGAGTGTTGATTAGGAAAACCCATCGGATCACCTTTTCTGCTTCCCCTTCCCCCACCCAAGCTTGCTGGGATATTCGGAATGTCTTTTGAGCAACTCATGAGCTTGCCTGACTTGATTCCCTCTTCTACTAGCTTCCCCATTCTTAACACCTCATCGTGAGCAACCTCGGAGGGATAATATTGGGCGTTATGAGCTTTGGGCGGGTGTTCATTGTTGAGAACTGTGGATGTGACCGGAGGGCACTTCTGGGAAAAGATAGTTGGACGACGAGTGATGGAGCTACTAGGGTGGCTGGGAAAGCTGTGATAAGCGGGTAAGTATGGAGAGGGTGGAGGATCGCCTGGCGTTGTGTCCGGAGTTTGGGTAAGGACAGCATCTAGGAGGCTGGGGTGGTGCCTTCCCAGTCATCCATGCCCGATACATGTTTGTCACGTGTTGTCTCAACATCTTCACCTCTTCTACCAACCCGTTGTCCTGTTCAACCAGTTGCTTTCGGGCGCCGGTAGCAACCCACTCAGTTCTATTGTTGTTTGCCATTGCCTTTGTCCTTGTGTTGTAAAGAAGAGTTACCACTTTAAAACCATAAACCAACCACCTCTCTGGAAATGACATGACAAAATGAAACCATCACGTTAGCGTTAGGGCATTTAACATATTGGTACCCGCACATTTGGAGAGTGAATGCACCTAGGCAGTTAACAGTTCCTATTGTGCTTTTGCTTGGATTGCATGCGTCATCGCGGCTTTATTTACCAAGCCTTTCCTTTAATCCTCCCTCGTGTTTTCCTTCGTTTGTTTCTTGCCTTTCCCTCTTTTCTTTTGCTTTTCTCTCTTATTTTTCCCTCTTTCTTTTCCTTCTTTTCCTTTTGCCTTGGTTTTTCCTTGTTCCTATTCGCTCCTTTCCTCACAATTGTTTTTCCGCTCTTTTCTTTCCTTTTCTCTTGCTCCCTTTTATTTTCTCTTGTTTGCTTTTGTTTGGTTTCTTATTTTTTTTTTGTTTTTTTTTCCTTTCTTGTTTTTCACCTCTTTCCTTTCATGCTTTTCTTGTTTTTACCTTTTTTTTCATTAGTCACGGTCGAATCCTATGGAGATTGCCTACGTATCATGACCCCGCATGAATCAGACCGAGCGTAGTTCTTGCAAACAAATGCGAAAATAAGGAAACAATTTTTTTGGGGAATTTTTCTCAATTTTCATTAATAACAACTGCGATTACAAAAGCTACTAGACTATTTTTTTTTTTCTTTTCCTCGAAAAGGGGAGTTACAAAACAGACTCAAAACCAAAAATACAGACTCGATTAACTAGGAATACATCAAAGCTTCAAACCCTGGGGCCCGCGAGGCATCACTCGGCATCGCCACGGGCCTGCGCAAGACTGAGAAAGTTTCAATGTCAACTGTAGGCTATTTAAAGAAAGCTGGCCATGTAATGACTTATTTTGACTTAAAAAAAAGAAAAAGTGGCTATTTTTCAAAAATATTTATTTTGAGAAAACAAAGACTCGGTTTTGCAAATACGGCCTTTCAGCACTTCCGAAAGGGAGATTTTACGGCTGTGCCCGCAAACCGCTTTAAAATGACTCAGAGTGGCTGTTCTTGCAAAAACAGCCTTCCGACGCCCTTTTGGGGACATTTGGCTTATTTTTGACAAGAATGGCATCACCCGACTTATTCATGACGAAATTAAAATTTTTGGCATTTTTGGCTATTTTTGCAAAGGGGAGGTTGGACCCGATGAGGGTTGCCTACGTATCTCACATCCGGTGAGAATCAAACCTGCATAGTTCGGTCTAATAAAACTGACTGTTTTTGAAAACAAGACTCTTTTTGTTTTTGTTGGCAAATACACTATTTCTGAAAGCAAGATTCTTTTTTTTTATATTTTCTTTTTCAGTGGCAAATAAACAAACTAATTTGAAAATAAAACTCTTTTTTTTGTTTTTCTTTTCCATTGGCAAACAAAACAAACTAAAAAAATACTTTTCTTCTTTTTTCCTTTCATTTTCTCAAAAATCCGGCAGCATTTCGGCACTACTTGGACATTGATTTTTCTAATATAGGTAATTAACTCTCTACACTGCTATTTTCTCTTTTCCCCTTTTTGTTTTTTCAATTTTTCCCAAATATTCAAAGCCGGTCAGCATGCGAGTCCAAAACAGATAAATGCACAAATATGATGCATCAGGATGGTCCATTATTCCGGGTACACCTGTCCTAGACGGACCCAACCCCTGTGTTGAGTCCCCTAAGTCATATGCACGTGATGCAAACAAGCGTTCCTACTAGGGATCCGGCATGAGGTCAAGTTATTCTAGGTTCAAAACCTGGGTATAGGTTCTAGACTGTGTACCCGAGCGGACAACTCGAGTCGAGGAGGGGGCTACGTACCGGGGACCCGCGGGATCGTCCGACTTAGTAACTTGTCCGGCCTCTTTCTTATTTCAAGGTATGACACTAACAGAATAGGGAGTCTCAACTAGTAAGCACATCCCCGGAGGTGAGAAGAGAAGGGTTTCGGCACAGTTTATATATACAGTTCAGATAATATCAAAGCGGTAAAGCATTTAGCACATTTAGAAGGAAACATGTAAGAAAATCAGGTAAAGCCAAATACAAAAATATATCTAAGCTCGAATTCCTAAACCCTGAACCGAAGTTCTAGGTTTGTTGTCCCCAGCAGAGTCGCCAGAGCTGTCACACCTCCTTTTTACCTACACCCGCAAGGGCATAAATGAGTTTTTCCAATTAAAGGACAATCGGAACGGGATTTATTAATAAGATTTCAGAGTCGCCACTTGGGAGATTAATGGTGTCCCAAGTCACCGGTTGAATCCCGAATCGAGGAAATTATGACTCTGTAACAGTCCGCGAAACAGAAATCCGAGTAAGGAATTCTGTTAACCTGGGAGAAGGTGTTAGGCATTCCCAGGCTCCGTGGTTCTAGCACGGTCACTCAATTGTCATATTTGGCTTATTTATTTGATTTTAGTACATGTTTTAACCTATGTGCTTTTTAACTTTGAACCGCTTTAATTATTATTATTTTAAGAGAATTGCAACGTCGTGAAAACACGTCTCGAACCGCGTCACATAAATGCACCCGCGATTTTTGACACATTTCGACTTCGTTGGGATTTGGATTTGGGTCACACAAAAGTGCACCCGTATTTAGGAAGGTAAAATTATTTAAAAGACGTGCCTAAAGTAGCTAACGTGTTATTATCTTTGGGGAAAGCCGTGAAATTCGCTAAACGGCTCATCCCGAAGTCCAAGTATTTTTAGTATAAGCATTTATCGAGGGCCCCGCAATTTGTTTGTTTTTTTTCAGCGGGGCTCGTCTCATTTTTATTCATTAAAGGGCATACCTAAAGCAACTATAATTTTCTATTGTTATTTGTCTCTAACAGCATAAGAAAGATCCTGAATTTTTGTTATTGAACTGAAATAAACCAAACGATAATTCTATGTCAAAGCCACCCGTTGGGCTCCGAGATGAGCCCAACAAAGGAGAGATGCACCTATGCTTAACAATCTGCCGGTCAAGACCTTGGCCCAAGTCCAAACGTGAAGGAGATTAGCACTGGACCTGGGCCTGCGAATCAGATATCTTGAGGCCCAAATAGCTGCTGGTATTAATATAAATAAACCCGGGTGCTGTCAACAATTATGACAAAAGGAAAACAGTATGCAATTACTCAAACCAACACGATGTCGATCATTGAATTACAGATTAAAGTTCAGATTACTTGATTCTATAGATATTCACGAACACGTCAGTTTATTCAATCAAATCAATTGATAATTCACGTTTAACTCAAGTAAATTACTGATATTAACCACTAATCCTGCGATTATTTATTCCTATATTGAAATGGTGAGCTTGATGAAACGGAATAGATGACATCAATAACTAGCATGCTGATATTAACTACTGTAATACAACACTGTTTGAAAAACAGTGTTAGCTTTGAAATTATGATCGAAACAGGCTGACCCCCTAAATCAATTATGAGTCCAAGTCAATCCTGGTTTTTTCTATTTTTATTCAATTGCTAAACTGAAACCAGTACTGTCTTATACAAAGTCTATAGCTGATAGCCGCAAATTAACAAACCAAAACAGTCCTATTAGGTACAAATTACGCAATCTGAGTTTCATTGGAATATAGATCTAAGTAAACTGCATTACACAGTATATTTCACTAATATCTACTTAATTATGAACGAATCCTCTAGCACACAAACAGTTGAATGCTTTCATTTCATGCTCAAGCTCGAAGCTACATCAAGTGAATTCGAAAGTATGTACCTGAAAATTGAAATTCAACAAGAAGAGAGGAGGATCAGAGGCAGAACAACCAGTTAGCAGGGTCAACTAGCAATTTTACAGCTTCAAAACAATCACAGCAGTCACTTTTAATTTTTTGAAATCCCAGCAATGAAGTACCAGCAAACAGACCCAAAAATCTACCAAATGAACCAGTTTCTACTTGAAATCACTCCAGAATTCTTTAACAAACTTCAACAATCGAATTTTAAGCTAACTAATGCTAAATCCAACCCTACAACTTGAAATTGAATCCGAAATCTTAATAGCACAGTATTTTTTTTTTGAGTTTTCAGCTATTTTCTCCTGTTTTTGGTTTTTAGTTTTTCTTGAAGATCTAGATCTAGAGAATTTTGAATTTGAAATTCAGATTGGAGCTAATGAAGACTTGTGAAAGTGGAGGGAATTTTCAGAGCTTGAAAAACTTCTTCATGAAGCAAAGAGGACTGCCCTTTTATAGAAAAAATCAGCTGCAACTTCCAGATTTCATTTTTAACACTTTAGCCCTTGATTTCCTAACTTGTTGCTCAAGTTAATATCCTAACTTTCTGCAATTTTCAGTTTGAACCCCATCTAGAAGCTTCTAGGAAGTTCTATTTCAACCTACAGCATTCTAACCCATCACTAAATGCCCAAAATATCCCTGAATACCTCTGAAATTACTAACCCTATACCAAACTAGATATCGCCCTCTTTTACTCTAGTTAAAGTCAACTATAGCTAACCAAAGGGTTGAATTTATTCAGCTATATCCAATCACCCTAAACTAAACCTAACACTTACTTGAAAACAATCTAGGAACAATTACTTAATCACAATCATGCATTAACAGGACTTAAATCGATTACTTAGACTAATTAGAATAGCTACTGAAAAAACTAACTTCTGCACATTTACTGAACAAATACGGATTCAACACACGAAATCAAACCATTAAAAAAACTAATTAACCCCAATCTTGAAGAATTCAAACGAACAAATTATTATTATCAGAAGAAGAGCAGACATACCAAAATTGAATCAAAATTAACAGAAAATCCAATTGAACTAACAATTAATTGCTTGAACTAATTGAACTGACATTTAAACGTTTACACTAACAGAAGTAAAACAGAAGAAAAGAAAAAATCAGATCATGATTAAACTAAACTAAAAAACGAAACAGGACAGAAACTAAAGTCGTATTAACTATCACCAAGAACACAATTGAATTAAACACTCATGAAAACAAAGAAATAATAAAATCGAGAATAAAACTCACTGATTTAGACCATCTTGAACGCCTACATGGACTAAAGTTCTTCAAACCCTAGATTCAAGATTTGTGGGCTTGCACTTGGATTCGATGGATTCCAACTTGAACTTCAGAACGAGGAGGTTTTGGAAGACTTGGTGTATAATTTTGGGACCTTCTGGAAGACTTAGGGTTTTGAGTCAGATTTTCAAATCAATATTCATGCCGTTCGGTTGTGGTTCGAGGAAAACCAAAGCTAGATATGGAATGAGGAGGAGGTGAGGAGCCTAGGGTGTGGATTTATGGTCATTCGAAGCAGGTAAGATTTTGACCGGATTTTCGATCCGATATTTGAGTCGACTGGTGATGATTCAAGGTCAATTGAGGGTAGATTTGGGGAGAGGAGAGTGAAAAGATATCAGGTTGTTCGTTTGGGGCCGGTTTGCGGTGGCGCCGCCACCCCAAGGCGGTGGGAGAAAAGGGGCGGCGGTCTCTAGGGTTACAGAAGAGGGGGGTGAGTGAGGGAGACGATAGAGGGGGGGTCGGTTCCGACCGATTTATATCATTGACCCATCAGTTCCCGGCCGTTAGATTAGCTGACCTCGACGGCCCAGATTGAAAGACGACAAAACGGTGTCGTTTGGTTAAAGAATGGTACTGGACCGGGTAATGGGAGATTGGGCTTGGGCAAACGGGTTCCGGTGGGAATTGCTTGGGCTGGGGAATTAGATTAGAATTTGGCCCAAAAATCTGGTTATTTCCTATTCCCTTCTCAATTTCAAATTAATCCCTCTTTTTCTTTTTCTTTTGTATTTATTTTTTATTCATTATTTTATTTTCTGATTTTATTAAATACTAAATTAAAACTCAAAAACTAAATTGACACTAAAATATATTTTAATTTCCAAATATCCTAATTTTAAACACAAATTAAGACGAATTAAAAACTAAAAATGCAAAAAGACCATTTTTGTTATTTTCTTTATTTTTTTTTTAACTACTAATTAATCCTAAAATATGAAATTAAATCCTAAACAAATTCCAAGTGTATTTTTATATTTTTCATCAAAATGCACAAATAAAATGCAAATAACACAAAATTCACAAAATTGCAAAATAATGAAAGAAAAATCATTTTGTTTGAATTTTGGGAACAATTCATATAGGGCAAAAATCACGTCCTCACAGCTGTAAAATTACGTGATTTATTTTAATGCTAGTTGTTAGGTGATAGATGCTAAGCGTGAGCTAGGAAAATAAAGTAAGAGTGAGAGGCAGTGTTGTTATTCGAACCGAACAATTGCGAATCAGGGTCTCGGGCTGGCCTACGCTAGGCCTCGAGGTCGGGCTAAAATGCCTAACTGGGAACAACCGATGAACAACTAACAGTTCTGAGAGCCTTGATAGTGGCTCTTTATGATCAATGACGAGTAATAAATGAAGAACAATTAATAAAACACAATAAATATCAGCAATAAAATCAAAGGAGAGACAATGGAGAATGTTTAAGTTAGAGAGCAGAGAATGTTCTTGTTCTTGTATTGAATATCATGTGTGCAAGAAATGACAAGGGTCCCCTTTGTATAGGAGGGGCAATCCCAACATGGTACATGTATAATTATTACAAAGAGATGTAACTGGTACAGCTATTTAATGGTCTGATACAGACTAGTACTATTCTTTCAGGTGTTGTCAGCTCTGGCCACGTGCCTTCGGAATTTCCCGCTTGCCCATGATAGCCACCGATTTGCGTTGCCCCGAGGTCGAGCATAGGGGACCCTCGGGATCGAACCTCGAAACTGTGCCTCGAGGTTTCTGGAGGCAGGCTGTGGAATGTCACAACGATCATAAAATCGGGCTCTCCGATTTTAGCCGTATACAGATAGTCCCCGCGTTTCTTAGAGTGAAATGATAAGAAACAATCATGACCTCGAATTTCTCTAACCTCACGTGATGACATCATGCTCGTGATGTAAGCATTCTAAGTGACTGAAAACATCCCATCAGTTCGTCTCCCGAGAAGCATTGATTATACTGTCATATCAGTTTTCTAAAAGGCGTTCATTGCGCCGTCGATCCGTTTTCCCAAAAGCATTGATTGCGTCCTTGATTCGTTTCCCCAAAGGCATTGATTGCGTCGTTGATTACGTTACTATCTCTCTATAAATGGGGGGTTGCTTGAGCCAAGACTACACTTAATCTTTCTTCGACAGCCTTTGGCCCTTTCCCTTTTCTACATCCTCCTCCAAACTCCTATTTTTATGATTCGAACTTGTGACCATAAGGTCATACGGCAGCAACTTTGTCAGTCATGCCATGGCTCTTTTTCAAAGCTTTTCACCACTGAGTGGGACTATACTGAGTTGTTGTTGTTGTTGTTGGCTCGAAATAATGAGGGAAGGGCCTCAAATTCTTCCCGTATCAAAAGATATGTGGACCTTAAACCGCTGCTCATCTCTCTTAATTTCAACCTGGTGTGGTGCCTCATTCCTTTTGCTTTCCATGGAGTGAGGTGGCATCATCTACTAACTTTTGCATCCCACACCAGTACTATGTCTCAAGAAGTGGCTTCGCAATAGTAGTGCTGACGAGACCCATACTCGCCAAAATTTTCACCAAGCCCCAATTTTCCTTGCTTGTTAAAAGCTTTTGCTCTTTGATAGGCTATAGCTGCTTCGGAGGAGATTCTCGAAGATAATGCTCTGTAGATCGAAATGGGGTCCCCGAGGAAACAGTTCTCATAGATGTCGTTCCCGAAGATATACCCTCGAAATAGATATACCCTTGAAATAGGTTAGGCCTTGTAACTGTTGTTCTTTTCTTCTTTGTTTATGTGTAAGGACCCCTCGTGGGCTTTTGTAATTGTCGTTTATTAATACAAAAGTTTCTTTAATTTGCCTTCGATTTGTGCTGAACCCCATTTCGCCTGCGTTTGTGAAAAACCCAAGTGTATGACTTTATTGATTGGTTCAAATACTGGACCCGGACATAGTAATCCCTTTGGTTCTCGATTGGTTAGCATGATATTCCTTGAAATACTTTGTTATCCCTCGGACTAAGCCAGGATTGGTTTGATATAAACTTAGGTCGCCGGGACTTCTGAGTCCGAATTGAGTGAGAACAGGGTCTCGATTTTCTTTAAAGCATAGCCTTTTTAGGCCTCATTGATAGTCCTCGAGAGAGGGTTTGCTTGATCATCTGAAAATAAAGATAGCCCTTAGGCCTTTACAAATAGTCCGTGAGTGAGAACTGGCTCGAACTCAGGTAGCCCTTGGGCTTCACCATAATTATGGCTGTTACGCCCAAATCCGTTCACCAAGAAGAGGAGAGTTCCGCCTCCGTTTCTTGCCCGGTCGGTGGCACACCGCCGGTGTCCGATGAGCTAACCTCGAGATGCTTTGCCTCGAGGAGGGACTTTTCGTCAGAGAGACCTCCCAATGTCCAGGTCCATTGGGAGCATGCATCAAGGTTCATCCTATCGATAGGAGAGGAACACTTTGAGGTGGTTAGGAGAGATTGCGGATGGGGGGGAAAGGCGGTAATGCAAGTACCTTCCCCGGAAGAGAGCATCATGATTCATGTAGAGGGGCTTTTAAACGTATATACGTACCCCATTACATTGGGCCCTCTCGATAGAGTCGTGCTTGAGTATTGTAGAAGATATCGGGTTACCCTGGCATAGGTTCACCCGTCGTTTTGGAGGATAGTGTTGATGATAAGGTTCTTTGCAGATAAAGCCGGGCTCGAGTTCACCCTCAGCCATCTCATTAGATTGTATCGGCCCTTACATTACTGAGGCCTGATTATTCTACAACGTCGATCCACCTGGCCCTTTGTTGCTAGTAATGAAGAAGACGGGGGCCGAGGGTGGATGAGTCAATTTGTCCGAGTGCGGACTGTTGACATTATTCCCGTAGAGTTTCTGCCATTCCCTGAGAAATGAAATTTCACACGTAAGCGGTACACTTATGCTTTTGTCATTTTTGTTCATAGTGGAGGCAGGCTCTATAAAGGTGTTTTCTTTCCCTTTCTGCAGCAATCCCGTGGTTGCCATACGGGGTCCCAGATCTGGCGGATTGGACTCGGAAACTGGCAGCTTGCTCAACCTATGATGAGCGTAAACGGCAAGACCTGTCGAAGGGTAGATGGGGGGAAAAACACCACGGTGAGCACCGTATGATTCTTTTCTTTAAGGAATATTTCCCTCTGTGTTTCCTAACTTCTTTACTGTAGGCGTTGGAGAAATTTCCGAGGTGAGACCATGCCCTCTCGGAGAGGAGGGAGGATCATCGGCTTCAAGGCCGAAGAGTGATAACAAGCGCGAGGAGTCCTCGGCGGGCGAGGAGATTTATAGTGAGGCAGGGTTTGCCCAGAGGCGAAAAGGAGATGCAACCGTTGAGGTAGATCATGTACCTATCAGCCGTCGTGTAGACACTGGTGCAACAGGAGGGAGCAGCCACACATCGATGGCTCGAGCCGAGAGGCCTTCGGGGGCAGCTGAGCCTGCAATACCAGAGATTTCTGGCCTCGAAGGAGTGGCTCCTCTTTTTCCACCGTCTTCTTCTCCCATCGAAGGTACTTCGAGGGATGCATATGTTCTGCTGCCATCGTCTTCTCCCGTCGAAGGTACTTTGAGGGATGCAGATGTTCTGCCGCCGTCCTCTTCTCCCGTCGAAGGTACTTCGAGGGGTATTCGAGGCCAGGGGCTGCATAAATTAAGTGGGTGTCTCGAGCGATCATATCCCCGCCGGGAGCGGTTCGACTGGGGCCGATGAGGTCAGGCCAGTGGATGTACACTCAACTTTTGAGGAGGCTCAGCGACTCTGTTCTGTGGTGAGTTCTGGTTGACTTTGTTGGTTTTTCGGTTTTGCATTTTCATTTTTTCACTGAGCTTCTTTTTCATAGGCCTTTGACAAGCTCAAGTCCGAGTTGCTTCGCCGTGAAGCCCGATTGCGGAAAGCCTTGGACGGGGAGAAATCCCTCAGGCTTCTTTGTGACAAAAGGGCAAAGGAGTTGATATATGTTCGGTACGAGACGAATCGAAGCCTGGACTACGAAGACCGCCTCGAGAGACAGGTAACCTTTGTTTCGAGGGGATGCACGTTTTCTCTTCTATCCTCGGAGATTAATATTTTGATGCTTCAGTTGCAGAGTAAGGCGGAGGATCTGGAACGCCTTTGGGGCAAAGTTGGTCAGGACAAGTATGAGTGTAATGAGCTAAAGGCTCAGATAGATGCCCAAGTTGCGGCCAAGAAAAATGCTTTGGCCAAGGTTTTTGCCCTCGAGGTGCAACTCCAGAATGCCCGTGAAAACATCTCGGTCCAGACGAGCAGGATTGTAAGGCTCGAGTCCGATCTTTTGAAGATGAAGGCCGAGGTCGTGGACGCCCGGGCTGGTGCTAGAGAGATTTGAGCTAAGGCTGATAAGAAAGTGGCCGTCTATTTAAAAGACGCTGCCGATGCTCGAGCTGAGTTGAGAGGGGTTTCCGATCGGGAGAGTAGAAGCAATGAATATGCCCGGTGCAAATCTCGGAGGGAAACCCTCGAGGAGATCCACGCTAGGGGCTTCGATCTCTTGGAAGAGATAAATCAGCCCAAGGCGGATGAACACGATGCCAAGTTCCTCGTATCTGATGCCGAAGATAATGAGGAAGAGGCCGATGGAGGCGTAGTCCCCGAGGGGGAAGTAAACTAGGCTTTTCCTTTCTAATTCTGCGTACTATGCTCTTAGGGAACATTGTAAATGAATCCTTGTATTATTTCACTATTCATATAAAAAGAAGCCTTTCGGTTTTCCTCTTTCATGAATTTCCCATTGCTTGTGTATGTCTTTCTTTTGTTTTGAATTTTGACGCTTTTCAATGATTAGCCAGACGAATTGGACTTCGAGGAAAAACCCTTAGGCTTACAAATCAGCCTTGGGGCTCGTTGGGCTGGCCCGTAGGCTCTTACACATTGGGTCGGTACGACCTCTAGTGTAGGCTGGCGTTTAGGCTCTTACGCGTTGGGTCGGTACGACCTCTAATATGGGCTGGCGCTTGGGCTCTTACGCGTTGGGTCAGTACGATCTCTAATATGGGATGGCGCTTGGGCTCTTATGCGTTGGGTCGGTACGACCTCTAATATAAGCTGGCGCTTGGGCTCTTACGCCTTGGGTCGGTACGACCTCTGACATGGGTTGGCGCTCGGGCTCTTACGCCTTGGGTCGGTACAACCACTAATAAGGGCTGGTGCTCGAGCTCTTACGCCTTGGGTCGGTACGACCTCTAATATGGGTTGGCGCTTGGGCTCTTACGCCTTGTGTCGGTATGACCTCTAATATGGGTTGGCGCTTGGGCTCTTACGCCTTGGGTCGGTACGACCTCTAGTATAGGCTGGCGCCTATGATTTTATGGCAACGGTCGGGCGTCCCCGAGTCGCATTAGTTTGGCCGGAGCCTTATGACCGTAGTCATTGTGTTTGGTCGTAGCCTTTTAGTCCCCGAGTGAGAGAGCCTCGGCGTCTATATCTAGGGTATGCCCTTTTAGGGGTCTTACAAGTTCGAATATATAGCCTTGACTTTAGGATCGGGATTATGCCTTTTGTAAGGTCTTATAAATTTGAACATGCCTTACTCGAGGTCTTACAGATAGGTTACTTGGCACAAGTATAATTCATGCCTTGCTTGAGGTCTTACAGATAGGTTACTTGGTACAAGCATAATTCATGCCTTGCTTGAGGTCTTTCATATAGGCTACTTGGTACAAGTATAATTCATGCCTTGCTTGAGGTCTTACAGATTTTGTAGCATTGCCATATGGAGGGCTTTCGGGCTCGAGATTGCCCGCTTGGGGTCTTATGGCCTCGAGTTTTTGATAGCTCGTTGGGGTGACAGTCGTCAACAGTCCCCGAGCGTCGAGAGTTTTTGGCTCTGGAGCCGTTCTTTGTAAACTTTGATGTTGCCTCATTGAGGGCTTACGAGCTCGAAGTTTCCGGCCCGGAGGTCTTACAGCTTCGAGTTTTTGATGTCAGTCCCCGAATGTTCAGGAAATTTCTGGCTCTGGGCCGTTTCTTGTAAAAATAGCAAACTTCTTTGAAGCGCAAGGCGTTTTGATGGTAGAAGATACTTCTTTGATTACTTGGTACAAGTATACATGTTTTCGTCCTCGAGGGTTCGATTATTCTATGCGGACACGGTTCATTTGACCGTTTGGCCCGAAATATCATTTTTCTATCGAGAACCTCTTTGACTCAACTTCATTTCTCTAGGGAGGTGATCTCCCGGGGGAATGCCCCCCAGTATTCGAGGTTGATTGAAGAGAAACCTTGAATACTTGTTAAGTTCTCCTTAGGTAGCATATAGATGTTGCCTCGTTAAAAACCTTGCCGGCAAAACCCTTCTTGGGATAAAATCCGATCGAAGGAAAAAAGTGCAATGCATGCTTTAAAACCTAAGGTCCTTGAGCTGGAAGGTGCTTCGATTTCTCTAACCGGACACCTACACACAGGTTAGTGCAAGACGTAAATAAAAAGGGAGGCGGATACCTTAGTGGTGATGGCGTTTTGAGCCTCGATATGCTTCAACAGCTCACTTCGGACGCGGTACGGTCCTTTGCTCATTCACTCGGGTGCAACCGAGAACGTAGCTTGTGATTGCTACTTCACTGTTTGCTTATCCTTTGGCTCCTCCGATGTTGAAGGTGTCGATGCCGGTGCCACATCGTGCACCGCGAACATCTCTCTTGCTACATGCTGCATGCTGCTCCCCGTATACAGTTTTTACTCCGTCCTTCGTTGGAAGCTTCATCATTTGATGAAGGGTTTATGGTACTGCTCTCATGCAGTGTATCCATGGCCGTCCGAGCAAGGCATTGTACCTCATGTCTCCTTCAATGACATGAACTTGGCATTTTGGGTTGTGCCAGCCACGTTGACCTGGAGGGTGATCTCCCCTTTCGTCGTCTCGCTCGCCATGTTGAATACATTGAGGACTCGAGAGGCGGGCACGATCTGGTCGAGCAGTCCGAGCTGCTCCACCAACCTCGACCTGATAATGTAGGCGGAGCTACCTGGATCCACAAGCACACGTTTAATTTGAAATGTATTCACAAGACAAGAAATTACCAATGCGTCGTTATGAGGCTAAGACAGGGCCTCAATGTCCTCTTCGCTGAATGTGAGGGCGTCCTTGGGTATGTAACCTCAAGTCCGTTTTTCCCTGGTGATGGATATTTTTGTTCGTTTGACAATGGGTTCCTGTGGGATGTCGATTCCTCCAACGATCATGTGGATGACATGTTGTGGCTCTTTTGTTTCATTTTTCCTGTTCGCCTCACTTTCCCGAAATTGATTTTTGCTCGATTACCGAGGAACTCTCGGAGGTGCCCTTTGCTGATTAGTCGGCTATTTCTTCTCGAAGCCGTGTGCAAAATTCGGTCCTATGACCGTGTGTGCCGTGAAACTCGCACACCAGGTTAGGGTTCCTTTGTGACGGATCTGATAGTACGGGTTTTGGCCACCTGGTGTCTTTGATTTTACCGATGGCCGATACGATGTCCGAAACATCAATGTTGAAGTTGTACTCAGATAGTCGGGGTGCCTCCATCGGTCCTGCGTGTCTGTCGAATCCAGCTCTTCTCATGAGTCCCCGAGGATTCTGACCTCGATCTGCTCTTCGGTCGTTTTGGGGCTATATTACGTCTTGGGACGTTTCTTTGATCCTCAGTGTACGGTTGGTACCTTTCCTTGTTTGGCCTTGGTTCCTTTGCCAGGAGCCTGCTAGGATATACTGAGCCCGAGGGGGCTCCTAGTTAGTCATCCTCGACCCTAATCTTTGATGATACCGGTTGTGGACATCCGCCCATGTCACGGCGGGATATTCGACCAAGTTCTGCTTTAGCTGCTTCGAAGCTATCGAGCTTTGTTCGTTCAAACTTTGGGTGAAGGCCTACACCGCCCAGTCATCGGAGATAGGTGGTAATTCCATTCTCTCCATTTGAAAGCAAGATACAAACTCCCGTAGCATCTCGTTTTCTCTCTGTTTGATTTTGAAGACATCGGAATTTCCTTGTAGCAACCATGATGGCACCGGCACGTGCCTTTATAAAAGAATCTGCCAGCGTGGAAAATGAGTCTATCGAATTCGGGGATAGGTTATGATACCACATCATGGCCCCTTTTGAAAGTGTTTCTCCGAATTTTTTTAGTAGGACGGATTCAATCTCGTTGTCCCTCAGGTCATTTCCCTTTACAACACAAGTGTAGGCAGTGATGTGCTCGTTGGGGTCCGAGGTTCCGTTGTACTTCGGGAGATCGGGCATTCTGAATTTCTTCGGGATGGGCTTTAGAGTAGCACTCGATGGGAATGGCCTCTGTACGAATTTCTTT
The DNA here is from genome assembly GCF_001879085.1 of Nicotiana attenuata. Lineage (NCBI taxonomy): Eukaryota > Viridiplantae > Streptophyta > Magnoliopsida > Solanales > Solanaceae > Nicotiana > Nicotiana attenuata. The sequence goes on from NW_017670275.1 coordinate 1,233,170, forward strand.
GAATCTACACCCTTCAGAATTGGGGGTGCGCCCGGGATCTAATCGACCCTTGAATTGTAGGTCTCCACCTTTTCGTCGTTGGTTTTTATCTTTTTTTTGCCCTATTCAATCCTCTTTGTGAGGTCCTCGAGCATCTTCATAATAGCGGGGTCGGCTGCTGACCCGTTGTTGCTCGATCTTTCCGGTACCTATTCGGCTTGAGGAGCCATTTCCGGTGCTGCTGTGCTTGGGGTTTTTTGGTGGCTTTGCAAGTGAGAAATCGCCAACTATTGTGCCTGCAACATTTCAAAAATGACATGAAGGCTAACCTCTCGTTCCTTCCGAGATGGGGTTCTCTGAGCTTCTTGTTGGTTTTCTTAGCGTATACTCCTGCTAGTGTGGGAGCTTATATCGACGTGTTAGGCTTTGCGCGAGCCCACATTTACGGGGATTGGTTCTGGTGCGTCCTCAGGATTTCGCAGTGGTACACCGACGCCTGGAGCAGCTACACCATTCTCTCCATGATCCTAAGGACCATTGTTTTCATGTGCATTCACTGAGTCAGACATTTTGACCTGAAATCGAAGATTCTTGGACAAGAAAAAATGTGAAAATAACTTCATTTTTCAGTAAACCAGCACTAAAACAATCACTATTATTTTTAGCCCCACAGTGGGTGCCAAACAGTTTACCTTGAAAATGGTAATTAAAATTATATTTGATTTTGTGATTCTAAAAATACATGATTTATTTTAATGCTAGTTGTTAGGTGATAGATGCTAAGTGTGAGCTAGGAAAATAAAGTAAGAGTGAGAGGCAGTGTTGTTATTCAAACCGAAAAGCTGCAAATCGGGATCTCGGGCTGGCCTACGCTGGACCTCAAGGTCGGGCTAAAATGCCTAACTGGGAACAGCCGATGAACAACTAACAATTCTGAAAGCCTTGATAGTGGCTCTTTATGATCAATGATGAGTAATAAATGAAGAACAATTAATAGAACAAAATAAATGTGAGCAATAAAATCAAAGGAGAGACAATGGAGAATGTTTAAGTTAGAGAGCAGAGAATGTTCTTGTTCTTGTATTGAATATCATGTGTGCAAGAAATGACAAGGGTCCCCTTTATATAGGAGGGGGATTCCTTACATGGTACATGTATAATTATTACAAAGAGATGTAGCTGGTACAACTATTTAATGGTCTGATACAGACTAGTACTATTCTTGCAGGTGTTGTCAGCTCTGGCCATGTGTCTTGGGAATTTCCCGCTTGCCCATGATAGCCACCGATTACGCTGCCCTGAGGTCGAGCATAGGGGACCCTTGGGATCGAACCTCAAACTGTGCCTCGAGGTTTCTGGCGGCAGGATGTGGAATGTCACAATGATCATAAAATCGGGCTCTCCGATTTTAGCCGTATACAGCGAATATACTCCGGTTGAGGAGGTATCCGATTATTGAGAGCTAGTATTTACCGTTCAGAGGTGATCGTACCACGTACCTATATTTTCTTACATTGTTTATTTACCATGCCTCATACTTGTTTACTTTCTACTGTACTTTATTTATTGGACCACTAGTAAGTGTCGATGCCGACCCCTCGTCGCTTATTCTCCGGGTTTAGGCTAGATACTTACTGAGTACGCATCGATTTACGTACTCATACTACACTTCTGCACTTATTGTGCAAGTATATATTTCTGATGGTCTTTTGGGCGCAAAGGCGCGGCTATTACGGGGACTTTTCTGTAACAACTCGACCGGTCGTTTTGAGCATTTGCACTTTGCTCGGTAGTTTACAGTCATGAGTAGCTCTGTATGATGTATTATGACTTTTGCAAATAATTGTTTGTGGTTTTCAGGTTATTGGAAATTGATTTGGAAGAATGATTCTCAACTAGGAAGCTTTAAGTTAGAAGAGTTGACCAAGTTTGACTTTTTAGTATTTGAACTCGGATTGGAGTTTTGACGGTTCTATTAGGTCCGGATGGTAATTTGGACACGGGCGTATGCCCGCATTTGCATTTGGATGCTAGATGGATTCAGCACTAATAGGCGAAAGTTAGAAATTTGAAGGTTTGAAAAGTTCATAAGTTTGACCGAGAGTTAACTTTGAGGATATCGAGTTCGGATTGTGGTTCCAGGAGTTGGAATAGCTTCGTTGTATCATTTGGGACTTGTGTGCAAAATTTGGGTTTATTCCAGATTGATTTGCTATGTTTTGGAACGAGTTTTGAAATTTGAAAAGTTCAAAGTTCATCAAGTTCGAATTGAGGTGTGATTAGTAATTTTGATGTTGTTATGTGCAATTTGAGGCCTCGAGTAGGTCCATATTATGTTGTGGGACTTGTTGTCTCGAGGGGCTCAGACGTGTTTCAGATTGATTTCGGACCATTTTCTTTCATTTCTGCATTGTTGGTTCTGCTGAGTTATGGGTATCTAGTTTCCTTAATCACGATCGCGGAGTATGGATCGCGATCGCGATCGCGTAGAGTTGGTTGCTGGCTAGGAAGAAGTTGTTCTTCACGTTTGCGAGTCCTGAGACGCGTTCGCATAGCTTGTTACAGATTGTGCAACGCGTTCACGCAAGTATTCACGTGTTCGCGTAGTGATTTTGGGCTGAGCTGGGCGGAGGCTATTTCTCTTCGCGTTCACGATGTTGTTCCAGTGATCGAGTAGCTTTAAGAGCCTTGTGTATCGCGTTCGCGAGGCTGTTGTTGCGATCGCGTAGTGTATCTTTATGACGCTGCTGAGTTTGTTCCGTGATTGCGATGTAGGTCCCGCGATCACATAGAGTATTTTGGCGGCAGATTTCTTTTGTTCATCGTGAACACGATTTCTTTTCCGCGTTCGCGTAAGAGGATGCCTAGGCAGATTATAAAGTACTATATTTCGGGTGTTTTAGCCATTTTAGCATTTTTAGAGCTAGGGAGCTCGGATTGAGGCGATTATTGAAGCAATCTTCACCATGTGAACTGGAGTAAGTGTAGTCTACTTATTTTTGATTTTATATCATGAATCTATCTTCGTTTTCGGTATTTGACTGAGTGTTCCAAAAAGAGAAATTGGGGGTTTTAGCCTAAAGTTTCCTAGAGTGAGTTTTTGAGTTTTGAACATCGAATCGGTGTCGGATTTGAGTGGAACTAGTATGGTTGGACTCGTAATTGAATGTGTGGTCAGATTATATGAGCTTTTTTGGGTTCTGAGGTGCGGGCCCAGGTTTGACTTTTTGGTCGATTTTGGGCTTTTAATTAAAGATTCGACCTTTATCGATTGGATTTGTTTCCATTGGAATTATTTGATGTATTTGAGTTGTTTTTGGGTAGTTTTGAGCCGTTCAGAGGTCGGTACGCGCGTGATGGCATCATTGGAGCATCGTTTGACTTGCTCGGTATTGGATTTGGCTTGTTCGAGATAAGTAACACTTCTAAACTTGGTGCTGAGGGTATGAAACCCCGAATTACGTGTTATATATTTGGTATTAAGGTGACACACATGCTAGGTGATGGGTGTGTGGGTGTGCACTGTGTGAATTGTGACTCCTTTATTTCTGTAGTTCCGTGTAGTTACTTGATCTTACATGTAATCATGAAATCTCTACGTGCTAGAGCTATTGAGGTATGATCCATGTTAGAAACCATGTCTAAGCTACATGCTTATTCTGTTGGGACCCACTGAGGTCATATTGCTGTTAATTATTTGTTTAAATTGCAATTTCATACTCAGTCATGTTCATTCATTTCATATCACATCTCAGTCTCTGTTGCTCTTTATTGACACATCATATCATTATTTTGGGCTAGTTTCATGGCATTGTGAGCTCGAGAGACAGGAGAGATTGATGACTGAGAGAGGCCGAGGGCCTGAGGTGTGAGTAATATATGTATATATGTGGATCGGGTTGCATGCCGTAACGAGCCTTATGGTGTGGATCGGGTTGGACGTTGCAACGAGTATCATTGATTTATGCCATGATTGGCTTGATATAGCGCTTGGGCCGAAGGAGCCCCTCCGGAGTCTGCACAAACCCCTAGTGAGCCCGGTTGATTTTTATTGACGAATGGATCTTCCCTGGGCATGGATCTTGCCGATGCATTTATATTTGGGGATAGATCTTCCCCGCGCTGGATTGGCCTTATATATTTCTGAGTGACTGACTGGTAGTTGCTATGTATATATTCGGGACGGATATTCCCTGGGCTGGATTGGCCATATATAGTACTGAGTGACTGCTCATGTCGAGTGATTGAGCATGATAAGTGTAAAGTGTGAGACAGTGAGATTGAGTACTCTAAGAGTGTGAGTACATGAGTTCATCTCTGAGATACATTGCACTGACGTTCATACATGACATATAGGCATAGAGATGCATTTTCCTCATGTTGTATGGCATCACGTCATTCCTGACTTCTCACATATGTTGACATATAGGCATAGAGATATATTTTCCTCATGCCATTTGAAAAATGAGACATTTACATGTTGAAAGCTTTTTGGGGAAAAAAATTTCAGTTTTCAAACTCATATTTTTTGGCGATTTTAGTAAAAGATTTGGATTTTCACTGATTTACTTGAAAAATGGACCTATGTTCTGGAACTGTGAATGCGCTGAGCATTTTATCTCTGAGTTACTTCTTTTATTACTTTTATTATGTTGTTATGAACTGTTGTTAGCTATTTGTGTTGGACTCCGACCTTTGTTCCAGCTCGTCACTACTCACAAACTAAGGTTAGGTTTGTTTCTGATTGAGTACATGGGGTCTGTTGTACTCATACTACACTTCCGCACCTTGCGTGAAGATTTTGGATGTTGATGATGCTGTGATCGATAGAGCTAGAACTGAAGACGTACCTGCGTTCCGGTAGTAGCTGCCTCTTGTTCATGGTAGCCTTAGATTCACAAAAATCTATTTATGTACATTTCGAACAGATGATGTATTTATTTCATACCAACTTTGTAAATTCTAATCTTAGAAGCTCAAGATTTGTACTATCAGTCCTTGGAAAATGTATAAGATTCAAATATTTTCTTTTATTTAATGTCTCATTAAATTTCATTACAAAATGGGATAGTTGTTAATTGGTTTACCGCACGTTGGGTTAGGTGCCATCACGACCAATTGGATTTTGGATCGTGACAAGTTGGTATCAGAGCTCTAGGTTCAGAGGTTCTACAAGTCATGAGGTGTCTAATAGAGTCTTGCGGATCGGTATGATGATGTCCATACCTATCTTCGAGAGGCTACAGGGCATTTAGGATAAACTTCCCATCTTTCTTTCCTTATCGTGCGATATTGATTCACCTTGAAGCGTAACTCTTTTAATTCTTTCAACGCATTCGTATGCGCATGTGAGCACTCGGTATCAGCGGTAAGTCGACGGCCTGCTATTCCATGAATGATGTGCGAGATGTGATTTCTGTGTGTTGATGATGGGCCAATCTGGAAAACTTGAGGCTGGGTTTTGACTGTGGCTTGAGCACGGAGATTTTGGTTATGTGAGCACTTGCTTTTAGACTTATAAGTCCGGTAGTGTCCCTATTACTGGAATTTGTGCCTCGATGAGCGGTTGGATGGCTATATGATGAATATGATGTGACTGCGATATGTGTTCAAATGGTTTGAATGTGATAGGAAGAGTTTGCGTGAGATGTAGAAAGGACTATTGAGTGCTTGATTTTTGTCTTGATTTGATGTATTGGCTCGAGTTATGGGTGTGTTGAGGGATCTATCATGTTGTTTAATTGTGGAGTGAAGTAGATTTTCATGTCTTGTTGTGAGTTCAGACTCAGGAAGGTTAAGTAATTGCGTAGTAGTTGAGGCTGTGGAAAGCTATAAAGAGATGGTAGTTTGAATCTAAGCAGGTGGGTTATAGCCTGTGAGGTAATCTACGGATGTGTGATTTTTTTTATAATGTTGTGTGGAGGCTTTCTTTTCTACCAGTGGGTTATGTTTGTGCGATTTGAGTTTGGATCAGTTGTAATGGTTGGCCTGACCATCACGAGGATGAATTGTGAGATCTGCGGGTAATCTGAGGTATTCGAGGGTTTGTGTTACATGAGCTTATGAGGGATTGAGAATAAAGTATGGGCATTTTGAGTTATCGAGTGTTTTGTCCTATGGCTTTGAGCCAAGTGGGGGAGTCTGCTATCGACGAGTTGATTGCACGGTTATGTGTTGTATTGATTTCGGTGTGAGGTATACTTGTGAATCAGTTATGACTGGTAGAGGTAGAGATTGAGGATGACTCGAGTAAGGGAATTTTTGGATACGGGTTATATCACACTTTATGGGTATATGGAAATCATGGGATGATTTGAGTTTGTTATTCGCGACGGATGTAGTGTGCATGAGGTAGGGATTCACTCGGTTTCTTAGAGGTGTGGGTTACTTTTTTTGGTGTTATTGTGATAATAGGAGCACAGTTCGTTCAACCGTTTGGGCGGTGCAATTGAGATTTGAGCAGAGTGGATGGCTCTCGGGAAGATTCAATGGATTCTAGATTTATATGTAGAAATTGAGAATTTTTCAAATTTGCATATGGCCAGAATTTGAGATTTAAGTTGGATGGTGTCGAGACTTGTGGTGTTTCTATATCATTATGGATTATGCCCTTCAGTATCAAGGAGGTGAAGGAAACATTTTTAGGTTCACATAAGGTCTTTTCAGAGTGGGTGCGTCGGTTATGGTGCTTGGGGTGCTTAAGAGGGGATTCAGCGGCTTATGGGCCTTAGGGCGGTGTGGTTTTATGCTAGAATATCGTGGGGTGAGTTTTGGTTAAGGATCATGGTGTTCTGACAAGGAGAAGTGTCAACTTGAGGGTAATTCAGAAGGAACTCAGAGAAATAGGACAGTTTGGTAGTAGGTCGGATTAGCACGGAAATGGGTATGATTAGTTCTTTGGGGTACTTATGATGTGGTGATTCTCCACAGGTGTTTTGTGGAAATACCCTTGGGTTGGCGACCTGAGTGGCTTGGTTAAGTTAGAGAGATTCAGTTCTGATGGCTAGATTATGTGCAAATGGGTTCCGGAGAGTTCTCGATGGTTTCTGCCATGATTTGATATGGGTATTTCCTACTGGCGTGAGGAGCATGTTGCGTGTTGTGAATTTCTCCTGGATGAGATCAAATGGAAGGTTACTGGCTAATTGAGTATGTAGTTTACTTGTGACTCGGAGTAGATTATGAGGTTCTCGTGTTTTTATATAATAGCATGGTATATGCGGTGTGTATTGAGATTTGCAAGAGCAAGGTCGCGGTTCAGTTTTGAAGGGAAGGTCACGAATTCTTAGATAACATGGATGGTTTTAGATGACTAGATGACTGCTATTACTACTTGGTATTGCCTGTGAAGGGTGCGCATTTCAGAAGGCGCACTGTGTTTTGATTTATGGATACTTTATTAGTATTGCGGTACTCATCTAGTTGATCGACTATTGATATTCAGAATTTTCTATGTGGCACGGAAGAATTAGAGAAGTAATCCTCATGGGATGATTGTGTATGAGAGATGTATTAGACATTTAGGCGGTGGAGTTGGGATCAAATATAGTGATTCGTGTGTTCTATGGATTTGGAGATCGGGAATTTTCAGAAGCAGATTGTTTCATGGTTGTAGACTGTGAAGATGTGGCCGAAGCTAGCCAGATGATAGTATGTGCTATGATTCAAACATTGTGGACTTTCGTAGGATTATTTATCTATTGTGGGTGGACAGAGTTGATTTGGGGTCCATTGGTAGGCCCAATAAGGATGTGTATTCTGCACTGGGTTCGATTGGTTAACTCCGTACTGCAATTGTGAGGGATGTGCCATTCGGTTAGTGTTGAGCTTATTCATGTTCTGATATGTTCTATGAGTTACTCTTCTATGCTACGAGAGGTGTGATTCGTTGGTTATATGCACACTTGGTGCAGTTCTATTGGGGCCTTATAGCAGAATTTGAGCGAGATGGGTATTTGGGTGATGCATGATTGATTGTGCATTGGTTATGTCCTTTCGGGTTTGTGTGGCATTGTGTCATTCGCTTCTCCGTGGTTATGGTCATGCACATTGGGTACTTGATGCCGAATTGCGTGTGGTTATCGATTTTGAGCAGAGTGACTTGAGGTATTTCCTATGGACCAGTGTTTGGAGGGGGTCGCGTATTGTGGCAGAGTTATGTTGAGATATGATCCTTTCTGATAGATTCGTGTGTTTTCGTTCAACGGTGTGTGATGGGTTTTTAGCATTGTGTTGTGGCGGTACTTGCTGAGCTTGCGGGGCGGTTCCCTCGTTTGAGTCATTTTCCATGTTTGAGTACATTTGAATTATTGCGTGTTGGTGCACGGATTGCGCGGTTTGTGGCTTAAGGTTGTATTGGTGTGTCATGTCAGTAGGGCGGCTATATTTGATAAGATGAGGTCGTCGGACATAGGATGGGTGCTATCGGATCTAATTGCGATATATTTGGAAGGACAATATCAAAAGTCGACTTAGAAATTTCGGTAGTTCTTGTCGAAGGAGAGGGAGCTCCATGACTTGTTGATCTGATGAATGGTTATGAGTTCTGTGTGTTTCTTTCATCATCGGCAGTGTACGAAGGTTTTAGAATGAGGTTTTGTTTGATATGAGGTTTATTACCGGAATTGGGTTGTTTTGAGCAGCTATTATGATCAAAAATTTTGCCATGGGTAATTGAGTTGTGTGGTATATCTTGTGATTGTGTCTTAGGTTATGATTGTGGCTTGATACAACTTGTTCAGACTTATACAGTGTGTAGATGCGAGATTCGGATCTTATAAGAAATTCCGGATATTGGAAATAGGATTCTGTGGTTTACAAGTTAAGGTTGAAGTAATGATCTTTAGTATGTTGTGTTGTTGGGCCTATATGTAATAGGGTGACGTGGGATCACCCCCGGGTATGTGCATTATAAGGTTACACGGCGATTTGGCGGCTAAAGAACAACTCTGGTCACGTTCGAGGACGAACGTATGTTTAAGTGTGGGAGGATGTAACGACCTGGCCGGTCGTTTCGAGCATTTGCACTTCGCTCGGTAGTTTACGGGCATGAGTAGCTCCATATGATGTATTATGACTTGTGTGAATCGTCGGTTGTGGTTTTAGGTTAGTCAAAATTGATTTGGAAGAATGATTCTTAACAAGGAAGCTTTACGTTGAAGAGTTGACCAAGTTTGAATTTTTAGTATTTGACCTCGGTTTGGAGTTTTGACGGTTCTGTTAGGCCTAGATGGTGATTTTGGACTCGGGCGTATGCCCGAATTCGCATTCAGATGTTCCTAGATGGATTCGGCACTAATTGGCGAAAGTTGAAAATTTGAAGGTTTGGAAAGTTCATAATTTTGACCGAGAGTTGACTTTGAGGATATCGGATTCGGATTGTGGTTCCAGGAGTTGTAATAGCTTTGTTGTGTCATTTGGGACTTGTGTTCAAAATTTGGGTTCATTCCGGATTGATTTGCTATGTTTCGGTACGAGTTTTGGACGTTGAAAAGTTCAAAGTTCATCAAGTTTGAATTGAGGTGTGATTCATCGTTTCGATGTTGTTATGTGTGATTTGAGGCCTTGAGTAGGTCCGTATTATGTTATTGTTCTTGTTGGTATGTTCGGATAGGGTACCGAGGGGCTCGGACGTGTTTCGGACGATTTTCCTTTATTTTTCCATTGCTGGTTCTGCTAAGTTCTGGGTATCTGGTTTCCTTAATCGCGATCGCGGAGTATGGATCGCAATTGCATAAAGTTGGTTGCTAGCTAGGAAGAAATTGTTCTTCACGTTCATGATTCCTCAGACGCGTTCGCATAGCTTGCTGCAGATTGTGCAACGCGTTCGCGCAAGTATTCGCGCGTTCGCGTAGTTAGTTTAGGCTGAGCTCGGCGGAAGTTGTTTCTCTTCGCGTTCGCAATGTTGTTCCCGCGATTGCGTAGCTTTGATAGCCTTGTGTATCTCGTTTGCGAGGCTGTTGCTGCGATTGTGTAGTGTATCTTTGTGAAGCTGCTGAGTTTGTCTTTACGATTGCGATGTAGGACCCACAATCGCGTAGAGTATTTTGGCGGCAAATTTCTTTTATTCATCTCAAACGCGATGTCTTTTCAGCATTCGCATAAGAGGGATTCTTGGGCAGATTATAAAGTACTATATTTCGGGGGTTTCGGCCATTTTAGCATTTGTGGAGCTATGTAGCTCGGATTGAAGCGATTCTTGAAGCAATTTTCACCAGGTGCACTGGGGTAAGTATTTTTTTCTACTCATTTTTTATTTTATATCATGAATCTATCTTCGTTTCAGCATTTGATTGAGGTTTCTAGAAAGAGAAATTAGGGGTTTTAGCCTAATGTTTCCTAGAGTGAGTTTTTGAGATTTGAACATCGAATCGGTGTCGGATTTGAGCGAAACTAGTATGGTTGGACTCGTAATTGAATGGGTGGTCGGATTTAGTGACTTTCGTTGGGTTCTGGGGCGCAGGCCTGAGTTTGAATTTTTGGCCGATTTTGGGTTTTTGATTAAAGATTCGACCTTTATCCATTGGGTTTGTTTCCTTTGGCATTATTCGATGTATTGAGTTACTTTTGGCTAGTTTTGAGCCATTCGGAGGTCAGTACGCGCGTGATGGCATCTTTGGAGCATCGTTTGATTTGCTCGTTATTGGATTTGGCTTGTTTGAGGTAAGTAACACTTCTAAACTTGGTATTGAGGGTATGAAACCCCAAATTACGTGTTATGTATTTGGTATTGAGGTGACACACATGCTAGGTGACGGGCGTGTGGGCGTGAACTGTGTCAATTGTTACTCCATTATTTCTGTGGTACTGTGTAGTTACCTGATCCTACTTGTAACCATGAAATCTCTACGTGTTAGAGCTATTGAGCTGTGATCTATATTAGAAACCGTGTCTATGCTACATGCTTATTCTGTTGGGACCCAGTGAGGTCATGCTGTTGAATTATTTGTTTAAATTGCAATTTCATACTCTATCGTGTTCATTCATTTCATATCATATCTCAGTCACTATTGCTATTTATTAACACATCATATCATCATTTCAGGCTAGTTTCACGGCATTGTGAGCCCGAGATACTGGAGAGATTGATGACTGAGTAAGGCCGAGGGCTTGAGCTGTGAGTGATATATGTATAGATGTGGATCGGGTTGCACGCCGCAACGAGCCTTATGGCTGTATATATGTGGATCGGATTGCACACCGCAACGAGTATCATTATTTATTCCTTGATTGGATTTATATAGTGCTTGGGCTGAAGGAGCCCCTCCGGAGTCTGCACACACCCCTATTGAGCGCCGTTGGTTTTTATTGAGGGGTGGATCTTCCTTGGGCATGGATCTTGCTTGAAGCATTTATATTTAGGGATGGATTTTCCCCGGACTGGATTGGCCTTATACAATACTGAGTGACTGACTCGCAGTTGCTATGTATATATTCGGGATGGATCTTCCTTGGGCTGGATTGGCCATATACAGTACTGAGTGACTGCGCATGTCGAGTGATGGAGCATGATAAGTGGAAAGTGTGAGATAGTGAGATTGAGTATTCTGATAGTGTGAGTACATGAGTTCATCTCTGAGATACATTGCATTGACATGCATCATGACATACATGCATAGAGATGCATTTTTCATATGTTGTACGGTATCACATCATTCCTGACTTCTCACACATGTTGACATATAGGCATAGAGATGTATTTTTCCTCGTGCCATTTGAAAAATGAAACATTTACCTGTTGAAAGCTTTTTGGGAAAAAAAATTCAGTTTTCAAACTTATATTTTTTGGCAATTTCAGTAAAAGATTTGGATTTTCACTGATTTACCTAAAAAGCCAACCTATTTTCTTGAACTGTGAACGAGCTGAGCATTTTATCTCCGAGTTACTTCTTTTATTACTTTCATTATGTTGTTATGAACTGTTGTTGGCTATTTGTGTTGGGCTCTGACCTTTGTTCCAGCTCGTCACTACTCTCAACCTAAGGTTAGATTTTTTACTTATTGAGTACATGGGATCGACTGTACTCATACTACACTTCTGTACCTTACGTTGAGACGTTGAATGCTGATGTTGTTGTGACCGACGGGAGCTGGAATTGAAGATGTACCTACATTCCGGTAGTAGCTGCCTCTTGTTCATGGTAGCCTTAGATTCATAAAAATCTGTTTATGTACATTTCGAACAGATGATGTATTTATTTCATACCAGCTTTGTAAATTCTAATCTTAGAAGCTCATGATTTGTACTACCATTACTTGGGAAATGTATAAGATTCAGATATTTTCTTTTATTTAATGTCTCATTATATTTCATTGGAAATGGAATAGTTGTTAATTGGCTTACCTAGCGGGTTGGGTTAGGTGCCATCACGACTAGTTGGATTTTGGGTCGTGAAATTTACGGTGAGCTGCATCCCATGTTACAATCCGAAGCATACAGAGTTCCATCAAAATTATTTACATTTTCCTGTCTAACTTGTATTCCAGACAGATGTTGTATTGTTATTATACCTTTTAGTAGATGCTCATGCACTTGTAACACCGGGGTTTGGGGGTGTTCTAGAATTGTTATGGATTGTTTTACATTGATATACTTTTACTTATTATTTTTAATTAAACAGTATGTAACTACGATTTATTTTAATACATTGACCTTTCTATCTAAATAAGAATCATGATTTTAAAAATAATAAAATGAATAATTAAGCGTTGGCTTGCCTAATGGTAACGTTGGGCGCCATCGTGGCCTATAGTGGATTTTGGGTCGTGGCAGCTTGGTATCAGAGCGTTAGGTTCACTTAGGTCTCACGAGTCATGAGCAAGTCTAGTAGAGTCTTGCGGATCGGTATGAAAATGTATGTACTTATCTTCGAGAGGCTACAAGGTTGTTAGGAGCACTTTCCTTCCTGATTCCTCGCCGTGTGGTTTGATTACATTGGAGCTTATGCCTTAATTCCCTTCCTACTCATTTTTATACGGTGTGGAGTCCTTGATATCAATTGGGCACCGACGACTTGTGAAGATGCTACGAATGAGGTGGAGGATACTATTCCCTGCGAATGCAGGCGGACCATTATCGCCGTATTGTGGAGGAGTATTCTGTCATTTCAGCCCAGCGTCATTATTACCTACGGCCGAGATTTGATATCTATGAATTTGGTGGAACTCTTATTAATATCGCGGTGTCACTGTCCTTGATTAAATGCGTTGAGGCTCATTGGCATGTTGGTCTTCATTTGTTTGCCTCTGGGTGTGGTGTCGTGAGACGGAACCTAAGAGGAAGTTATTTGAAATGGTTGTGTGCTGCAACTTCAGGACTGAATCGGCGTTTCCAGTGTTGATGGCTCGAAGGAGATGATCTCTGAGGTGGTTTCTATGCCTAGGAAATTTTGAATGTGGAGAGAAGGGCTTGATAACATATTGTTGGACCTTCGACTGATGTTAATGAATGAAGGAATTCTTACGGATGGCGGATCAGTGCGGACCCAGGGAGGTTAGTTGATTTCATAATGGATGCAACTATAGCATTGAAGTTAGAGTAGGTCGAGATGAGGGTACATAGGTGGGGTATCTCCCGTTAGCAGGTTAGCGTTTGCGTGATTTTTAACAAGGTTCCTATGAAGAGTTCTACTTTCTGCCCAGCATGGGATGAATGTACCGAATCTGAGCCTAGATCACTTAAAGAAGATGGTACGACGGTAAGGAGGTCGAGTGTACGATTGTGGCGGATAATTCGGGATGTGTTATGATTAGTCCAACAAAAACTTATAAGGAATTTGGCTGAGCAACAATGTGGATCATGGTAACTGGAAGAAGTGTTCGTTGTGGGGTTTAGATCTATGTGATTGTAGTGTAAAGCTAAGTGGGGGAGCCCACCGTCTATAAGTGAGTCACGTGGTCGTGTGCCTGTATAGTTTCGGGTTATCGGTGCATTGGTGGATTAGTTATGACCAGAGGACGAGAAATTTTGGATAAGGAAGTTTGACGTATATGTGTTACATTTTGCCTTAATAATTTGTGTGTAGGTGCTGAGGATGGCTCATAAGTTATGCTTCTATGGATGTGATGGACAAGGAAAAGGATTTATCCGGTTACTTCATGGGAGTGCACATGTTCTAATGGAGCACTAGTTATTTTGTTAGATAATCGAGATTGTATTAGAGTGGGCGACTCTTAATAATGGTCGTAATGGATTCAAGATTTAAGGTGTGGTGCTTAAGGATTTTTCGGGTTCGTTATGTGGCTGAAGACTAGGTTTTGCAGCAGAGTGTGAAGGGTACTTAGAGTATTGTATGTTATCATCGATTTTGCGGTGTAGTGTTAGAGAAGTGGGAGAAACAACTTCAGATTCGCAGAATATCTAATCAGTGCAGCGTATCAGTTGGAGATACTATTGAGTGCATGAACAGGGTATAAAATAGCTTATGGATGTTGAGACGATGTGGTCTTGTGATTTGGGGTCACTCGGGATGAGTGTTGTTTGAGTTCTGTTATGTATTTGAAGGGAGCTATTATTATTTCGAAGGAAAATCAAGAGTAAATCATAAGAAGCTTGGGTCAGTTAGTGATGGGTTGAATCAGCATGGTTGTGGAAATGATCAGTTCCTTCGGTATGTTAAGCTATACGGGTGATTCGTGTCTCTACGTGCGAGCTTGGAAGCCACCATAATTTGATTGATTTGGAGGTATTTGATTATGATGGTCTGTTATGTGTAGATGGATCCCGGAAGAGTTATGGTGGTTTAGACCACAACTTGAGGTTTGTATTTTCGGCGGTTATGGGAATTCGGTTGCGTGTTGCAATTGTTCCTTTGAAATGTGTTGAGTGAAAGGGTTCTAGATGATAAAGTGTTTATTCTATTGGTGGTTCAGAAGTTATGATGAAATTCTTGTACTCTCGCGTAGCGGCATGAAAAGTGCAGTGAGCGGTATGGAAATTAGAACTTGAGGATCAAGGTTGCGGTTGGGTATTGATAAGAATGTCTCGAGCTCGAAGGAGCGGGGGAGGATTTCTGATGTTCAGAGTATGCTGGCACTATTTTCGGGCAGCCTGAGGATGGTCTGTTTTGTGGTAGGAATGTTGGGTATTGAAATGCGGATGTGTGGCTAATATTATTGAAATAGCATGGCCGATGGCCAATAACGTTCAGATTTTACTACCTGGTGCGGAAGGTTGTGGGAGTATATCCCACGAGAAGATCGTATAAGTGGGACGTGTTAGTCATTCGATTGTTAGAGATTTAAAACATGTATGGAGCTTTTGCTACTGTCTCCAATTGGAGAGGTTATGACTGAGAGGCGCTTTATTCCTTTAGTTGTGGACTGTGGGAGTTTGTTCCAGATTTGACGGCTGCTTTTATATGTCATGAATAGGTCATTGTGGATCCTTGAAAGGTTATTGGCCTAGTATGGAATGATCAGAATCGGCTTGAGGTCCACTATTAGAACTAATGTGAATTGTATGCTCTACATCAGGTCAGATGTGTCCATTCAACGTAGCACTGCTTATGGAGGAGGCTTCGAGTGTTGGATGTTATTCTTGTCGTCAGCTATTCTCTGTAATACTCTAATATGCCATGCGGATTGTGAGACGGCTTGATTAGCACGTGTGATGTGGTTATGTGTAGCTTGATGTAATTGCACCTTAGTCGAGCTCGAGTTCTTGTTGAGTGGTTCGTTTTCATCATTGCAGTATCGCGAGGGTTGGATCAGGGCTTATGCGCATATGATGTTTACTGCGGGCATCAAGTTAGTGAATTTGCAGCTTCTACGGTTGGAGGATGTTATTATGGTCATACTAATTATGTGGTGCATTGTATGGTGTCAAAATAGGTGTATGATCGTGTTTGGTTTAGCGGGTTGAGATTGATATGGTGTTTGTATGTTAGAATCAGGTCTCGTAGAGAATTTCGGATGTTGGAATTCTGTTCTAAGGCTTGTGGGCTAAGGTAGCAGGAAGGATCTTCAGGTTGTCTTGATCTAATGTATTCACATGGGTTGTGGTGGCATGGGTAGGTGCACGAGGTATTAAACAGTGGTTTTGGGCAATTATGGAGTGGTTCTTGGCACGTTCGAGGATGAACGTATGTTTAAGTGTGGGAGAATGTAACGACCCGACTGGTCGTTTTGAGCTCTAGTGCGTTTTTCGGCAATTTGAGGCCTTGAGTAGCTTCACTTAATATTTTATGACTTGTACACATAATCGCAATCGAATTTCGGGAAGTTCAGAGTTGATTCGGATGGAAAATTCTCAATTCGGAAGCTTTAAATTGGAAGAGTTGACCAATGTTTGACTTTTGAGTAAATGACCTCGGAATCGAGATTTGAAGGTTCCAATAGGCTAGTGTGATGATTTCAGACGGGGGCGTATGTTCGGGTTCACTATTGGGTGGTCCGGAAGCATTTCGGCGCTTATTGTGAAAAGTTGGCATTTTGAAGGTTTTAGAATTTCCTAAGATTGATTTAAAGTGAACTTTGATTTTATTGAGCTCTGTTTGGGATTCCGAGCCTTGAAATAGGTTCGTATCGTGATTTGTGACTTGCACGTAAAGTTTAGTGTCATTCCGGAAAGTGTACTTTGGATGCGTTCGGCGAAGTTTGAAAGTTTGAAAGTTGAAAGATGTGTTTTCATCGTCGATTCGTAATTTAGATGTTGTTTGGTGTGATTTGAGGCCTCAAGCAAGTTTGCATCATGTTTTGGGAATGGTTGGTATGATTGGACAGGGTCTCGGGGGCCTCAGGTGTGTTTCAGATAGGCTACGGGTCATTTCGCCATGTTTGAGTTGCTGTTTTTCGAGATCTGGTAGACCCTTCTTCGCGATCGTGAAGAAAGGGACGCAATTGCATAGAGCAAAGTGTTGTTCTAGGGCTTGTGAATCGCGATCGCAGAAGGAAATTCACGATCGCGTAGAAGGATTTTCTACTGTTAGTGGTCTGGCTTCGGGAGCTTATATCTTGCAATCTATAAGGAATTTGGGGATGCTCCAAAAATAAAAGTTGTAGTGCACTAAATCTAGTTTTCATAAATCAAACTGTTTGTTATTTGGAATTTTGTACAAAATGTTATGCCCATTATACCGAAGTCTGTCTGTGAAGAGGAAACAAAATTTGTACATCGCGATCGCGATGAAGGAAAACGATGATGTAACTTTTGTTAATAGTGATCGCATGGATAATAACTGCGATCGCGAAGAAGGAGGCCTGGCAGGTGTATTAAATATCTAATTTCGGGATTTTGAGTTTATTTTATCACTTTTAAGTTCTTGGAGCTCATGTGGGGCGATTTGGGGTGATTCTTGAAGATCGTTTTCTCCATATATCATAAGGTAATTTATTACTACTTGTTTTGAGTTAAATACATGGGTTATATATGGATTTGTAACATGGAAATTTGATAGAAATTATGGAATTTTTGGTAAAAAACCTAGAAATGGTATTTTTATATTTTTGTCACGAAATTGGACATAGAATTAGGAATAAACTATATATTTGAGTTCGTGGTATTATGGGTAATGTTTATCTTCGAAAATTTTCGGAATCCGAGCACGTGGGCCTGAGGGTTGACTTCATTCAATTTTCGAGCGGAGTTGGGAATCAATATAAATTGTTAAAACAAAATCATTGGAGTATATTTTGATTGATTTGCACGTTGTTTGACTAGTTTGAGATCATTTGGCTTTGAGTCGAGGAGTTAAAGAGGCATTGGAGCCGGTTGTGGAACTTCGGAGCGAGGTAAGTCTCATTTCTAACCTTGTGAGGGGGAAATTACCCCGTAGATATTATTCTTTTTATATGCTACATGTTGAGGGAGTTGCGCACGTATGAGGTGGCGAGTGTCGGTGTGCATGCTAGAATTCCTGATGATGTCCGGGTAGACTAGGATTCACGCCATGCTTTATTTGTACTAGTTGAGTTATTATTGCCCGCTTAGTTACTTGATTTTTTGTTACGACCTGAGACTATGATTGCGTAGAGTGATGGACTAGCTATTGTAAGAGATTTGACGAGCTACTTGTTTAGCCGCGGAATAATTGTGCTTCCCTTACGAATTTCTCTCGCGTTTTGCATTTTCATCGAAAAGCTTCTTTTAAATTTCATAACTCACACGTATATTCATGAGTTGGGCCAAGGACCCGTTAAAGCTTCTTATTCTAATGGGATGGGGCCGTTCGCCTCGGTAGGATTATGAACCACACTCTTATGGGATCGGGACATTCGCCTCGGCAGTATCATATTCTTATGGGATTGGGTCATTCGCCTCAGCAGTATCATGTATCATATTCTTATGGGATCAGGTCGTTTGCCTCGACATTTCTATAAAAAACTCATATGGGATCGGGTCATTCGCCTTGGAAACTTCATGAAATACTTTTCTAGGATCGGACCGTTCGCCTCAGCAGAATTGTGCGTAATATTTGACAAGAAGCCAGCGTATCTGTGAGTTTTCCTGATTTGAGTTGTGCGGCTTATTTGGTGGGGACCATTTTATATATATTCTCCGGTTGAGGAGGTATCCGATAATTGAGAGCTAGATTTTACCGTTCTGAGGAGGATCGTATCACGTACCTATATTTGGTTACATTGTTTATTTACCATGCCTCATACTTGTTTACTTTCTACTATACTTGATTTATTGAACCACTAGTGAGTGTCGATGTCGAACCCTCTTAAGTGCTAGCTGAGGTGGAAGGCTCATCTCTGAGCTGGAACCTCCCCTGGAGCTGCCTTGGCTGTGACTGTGCATCGGGTTGTTCTTGCACTGAATTGCCTTCTAATGCTTCCCTAGATGGGACATATGAGCTGGACTCAGCTGGCTCTGGGGCTCTCCCGGCTGTTGTCTTCTTTGCTGTGACCCTTTGCACTAAGAGTGGTATGGTACCCCTGCCTCGGCCTCGGGAGGGTTCACCCCTCCCTTTGAATGTATCACCTCGTCCCCGAGATCTAACTATCGTCTGCAATACATAGCAACAGGGATCAGTTAGAGTTCAAATTTAGAGTATCGGAAGTTGCTGATAAAATAGTATGCAGGATGGGGGGAGTGCGATCCGAACATTTTTGGGTGCGGCCACAGATGGGTTTGTGCGGACCGCACAATTTTGAAGTGCGGCTGCAGTGGTGATTCTGCGGTCCGCACAATTTCAAGTGCGGCCGCACAATTGATGTGCGGTCCGCACAATTTTGAATGCAGCCGCACAATTCAGCTTCAAAAATACAACTCTCTGATAATAGAGAATGTGTCGATCTGCAGGCACACACACTTTTCTGCGGCCGCGGTTCAATTTCTGCAGACCTCACAATTTTAAGTGCGGTCCGCACAATCAATTCACACAAAATGCCCTAAACTAGCCATCAACGGACAGCATAATTTCTTGTGCGACCACACAATTCAAACACAAAACGGGATATAGGGGTATTTGCAACATGCTCAAACGCTCTCCCTTCTCTCTACTTTCTCTCTCTAGCTTCGTATGCTTTCTTAGGGCAGCCATGGCTGCTGCGAGCTCTCCCCAGCCTTTGGCTGTGGGAGAGACAATCCATAACCCTAATATTCCAAATCCAAACTATAATTCACAACAATCATATGCTACACGTTTGCAAAATAACAGTTCTGCAAAAAGTTTCTCCAAACTAGAGCTCCTGCCCGTCCAAGTTATTCATGGTGAACCAACCATTGAGTTTACCATGGAAGAAGTTAATACTTTCACCATAGAAGAAGGCTTACACCAAGCTGTTATCCTTAAGTTTTCCTATGGAAAACCTGATTTACAGGAGTTGAGACAACTTATTCCAGCCCAGTTCGATGTGAAAGGAAGATGTAATATTGGCCAACTCGAATTTCGGCATATACTGGTGAGGCTCGATCTGTATGAGGACTATGTCCATGTGGTGTCGAAATCTACTGGTTTTATAAAATTTAAGGGTCAAGAATATTTTTTTAGAGAGTTTTCATGGACAATAAGTTTCAATCCAAGAGAAGAAACTTCAATGGCAGTGGTGTGAATCTCGTTTCACGAGCTGCCGGCAAATTTTTTCGCACAAATATCACTGCTTTCAATTGCTTCAGCGTGTGGGAAGCCTCTTGCTGTGGATAAAGCTACTCAAGATCGAACAAGACCAAGTGCTGCTAGGGTTAAGGTGTTACTTGACCTTTTAGATAAACATCCTAAGAGAATTAGGTTGCAAATTGTAGATGGATCGACTGGAAAAACAATTGAACATTATCAGGAGGTGACCTACGACAATCTACCTAAGTATTGCACCTTTTGTAAACATCAAGGACATGAAGAAAGATCATGTCGTTTGATGATTGGTAAGCCAAAGGAAGATGATGGAATTAAGAGAGGAGAAAAGGCATTGCATGATGGAATCCCTGTTGGTGAGATAGCTAATATTGAACAGCTAAAAGGAGATGCTAGGGATTTTTTGAATGCTAAACGAGCTGGACAACTTGAGGCTACACGTTCAAAAGAGCTGATACAATTGGGAATGAAACATCCTGATGGTGTTCAGCAGGTTAAGGAACGACTAGAATCAGGTGCTGCTTTAGGTCGAGAAGGGGTTGATTCTGGTGGTGATTTTTGAAAGATCAATAAAGGCCCATATCCACCTTCTCGAGATGTGCCTGCTAAGGTGGCTTTAGCAAGGATCTCCAATATTGTAAATCCAATAGTGCAACCTTATGACAAGCTTGCTACTGCTGCAGCAATTTTGTCACCTAGTATACGTTCAAAAGAGGATGATGATCATGCTACTAAAAACCAAATTGACCCTAATAGTAAAGGAGGGAATCATGAGGAGGAACAACATGAAGCGAAAGAAGTATTGGAACCTACAGCTCAGTCTAATGCTGATCAAGCTGAGTTTGCAGGTGATCGACCTACTGTTAGTGCATATGTTAGTAATGGAATAGCTGATAGAGAAACAAGAGATCAAAGTAATGTAGGAAAGGATATGGTACAGGTTGGAACTGATTCTCTAGGTGGCAAAATTGGCATTGAGGCTGACATATCCCAAAAACCAACTGGAGGAACACAACTAAATCTTGCAAGGCAGTTCTCTGACAGAGATGCTGGTGCCCAGTCTTCAGGCAAGGAAAAAGATGGCTGTAAGAACATATTGAAGGAAAATATAAGTGGTAAGGCACTTGAGGATGATCAGGGAGGTGATATGGGAAAAAAAGAAGAAGAATGGAACGTGGTAACAACTAGAAAATCGCCTACAAAGAAGGGGGTGTCACCAAAACATCATAAGCAAGGTGCTCGACGTAATGACCCTAACATTGGTTCCAGCTCAAATACGTTCGATGCTCTTGCTGCTGCTGGGGATCTAGAAGTTGTGGTAACAAATTTAAAAGATCAAGAGAAGTCCAAACCACTAGTTTCAATGCCTAGAATTGAACGAGGGGGGAAAGACAATAGTGATTTTGACAAATAATTGGGTGTTCGACGAAATGATTCAAAGACCAACCTGGGGGCTGAACTAGTTGGCATCCAAGCTCACAGCTCCAATGCACCTAAGTTGCATTTTTCCAATCCTAATGTCGAACAAATATCAAAGATGCCCAGAATGAAATGATGATGAAGTCTACTATGTTTAAACAACCGTTGGTAACCTTGAACACTTCCGTATTCGATGTCCCATCTCAATCTGTGGAGTCGTTTGGGGAGGTTGAAGGTGAATCTGGGTAGCTTATGCTATCAACTGGGAATAATAATGATGTTATACAAGCAAATGTGAGGGATATGGCCATTAAATCCAAGCTGTGGCATCAGGAACGTGAAGAAGAGGATGAAAAGGACTGGGGTGGAGGTTTTGCTGGGTACTCATATGAGGATGCTGATCAGGAGGTTGATCAAGAGAGTGCAGGTGAAGATCTAGACCCTCTAGCAATGACAGAATATGGTGAGGCAAAAGCAGCAAGTCCTAAGAGCAAATTGAATATCAATCTCCAGTTTTTACGCCCAGAAATTCTCCAACTGGAAGCTTGAAGCAAGCTGCAACAACACATACAAAGCAGTTAGTTCCAGTTGCCAATGATCAAACAGTAGCAACACTGAAATCTGGGCAGCAGCATACTGTAGCAGTTAATCCAGTCTTCGATGCAGTGCAACAACAGTTGAATCAATAAGATCCAGCTATTATACCTACTTTTGATCGACCAACAATAGTAATAGAAATTTCTGGGCAGCAACAAATTGTGAAGACCACTCCAGCTATCTCATTAGAGGAGAGGAAGATATTGGATGCAATGGTAAGCTCAAAACCTGTTAACTCTTTCAACCTTAATGCCTTTAGTTCTGGTCGTGTGAGTAAGAGCAAGATCAAACAGCAAAACATGGCACAACAACAAAATAAGGCAGCTTTGGTAAAAAAACATGAGGGAAATACCATGGTGACACAAGGCTTTGATCAAAACGTGTCAAATCCAGTGATTAAGGGCAGAGATACATATGTAGAGGGTGAGGAAGATGATATAATAAATCAATGCCGGGCAGAGACAGCAAGGAAATGTGATTTATCACCAATGCATAGCGGACAAAGTAAGAAGTCTCGTACAAGGGATAAAAGTTGGGACGGCAGGGTAAATGAAGATGCAAACATAAGGAGACTCCCAATGCGAATTGCAAAACAAAAACAGGCCATTCAATCTACATCCACAAAGTTCAATCGTTCAAAGAATAAAGCATGAATTTTGAAGACATTTAGAAAAGGGTTGATGAAGAAGACAAGTGTATACAAGTTGAAGATTTCACCACATTAGAGAAGATAGAGCATTACTGTTATTTTTACATCTTTTTATTCTACCATCACATTTGCATAGTTCTATGTAATATCATCACAGAGTATGTTATAAACTCTATGATGATCATAGAATATCCAGTTCTAGCTAGTTCTTTTTTTTTTACATGCATGCTAGTAGGTGAGGCTTTTTTATTTGCCTCAATAGGATTAGTAAGGTAAGGTTTAGCCTAGTCTGTGTTGCTCTAGCCCTATGCCTTTGAAAAGATATCCAAATGGCTATGAGATTATATGCCCTCGTGAGACTTTGCTGGCAACTACACCATGATTCCTCTACATGAGGCTGCCATAAGGGCAATGTGAGGCGTAGAGGAGTGATTATATAGCCAAGGCATAGAGGCAACACTACCGGTGCTATTGTCCCCCTTATTTGTACTCCTCCTATGTGGTTCTTTTTTTCTTTTTAGTATTAATAAAGCTAGCCCTAGGCACCTGCCTAGTGTATTTGCCAAAAAAAAAACACAAAACGGCCAGATCTTAGGGTTCCAAATTTTGAACACAAATTTGACATGGTAATAGCAAGAAATCATGATAAACCAAGTACCCATTCCCCGCATAGCAAATAAGAAGTTACCCAACACCAATTATAACTCACATGATGATGAATTTGACATTAGGGCTAAAAAGAACTAAACTAATTATGAACAAAATTAAGAAAATTGAAAAATATTAAAGATGAATTGAACATACCGGTAATGAAGTGATGCTAAGGAAGAATCAAGATGATGAATTGAGTGACAGGTGCGTGAAACATATGAATGCACTATTTTTGCCTTTGCTCAAAATTTTAGAGAATGTAAAGTTTTCACTGTAGAAGTAAGAGCTCTATTTATACATATCGAAATGGCTTAAGGTTCAAGAGTCGAGTGCGGCCGCACAATTTCATGTGCGGTCCAAACTCTATTACCTGATGGACATTTTCCTTTTGAAGGTCTGTGGTACGCACATTTTTGAGTGCGGCTGCAGATTTTGGTGCGGACCGCACATTTCCTTGTGCGGCCACACTTTGGCCCTTTCTCTGATAGGCAAACATCAGAGAGTGTGCACTTTTTATTATCCAGTTGTGCGGTCTGCACAGGAATTGTGCGGCCGCAAATCTCTTTCTGATGTGGCACTCAAATTTGTGCGGTCCGCACAATAATGTGCGGCCCACACTTTTTCCATACTTAGCTAATTTTTCTGAGCACAGTCCCTGCAAAGCACACTCATTCCTTCAACACACTTCAAAACCAGTTAGCCCAAAACAAGACCTATCTAAAGAAGAAGAAAAAGAAAAAGACACATAGGTTGTCTCCCAAGAAGCGCCCGATTTAACATCGCGCCACGACGTAGATTGCCATCATCACTTGAAATGAAAAACCGCCACGACGTGGCCATCATCAACTTTTCCCAGATAATGCTTCACCCGGTGACCATTGACTCTAAATACTTCATCATTTTTATTCTTCAAGTCCAATGCTCCAAAGGGTGTCACACTCACAACCTCAAATGGGCCACTCCATTTAGACTTCAACTTTCCGGGGAACAACCGTAACCGAGAATTGAACAACAACACAAGATCTCCTTCTTTAAACTCATTGTTCCGAATGTACTTTTCATGAAGGTACTTCATCTTCTCCTTGTATAAGGAAGAACTTGTATATCCATAGTATCGGAATTCATCTAGCTCATCTAATTGTGCCACCCTTAAGTTGGCGGCGACATCCCACTCAAGATTCAACTTCTTCAACGCCCACATGGCCTTGTGCTCAAGTTTCACCGAAAGATGACAAGCTTTCATGAACACCAACCGGTATGGAGACATTCCAATCGGTGTTTTGTAAGCCGTCCTATAAGCCCATAAAACATCATCGAGTTTCTTTGACCAGCCCGTTCGGTTGGCATTCACTATTTTGGACAAAATACTCTTTATCTCCCGGTTGGAGACTTCCACTTGACCACTTGCTTGAGGATGATAGGGGGTCATGACTTTATGAGTGACACCATACTTGGAGAGTAAGGTATTGAAGGCTTTGTTACAAAAATGTGATCCCGCATCACTTATGATAGCCCTTGGAGTACCAAATCTTGTAAAGATGTTCTTCTTCAAAAACTCCACCACACTTCTCGCTTCATTTTTGGGCAAAGCAAGAGCCTCAACCCATTTGGACACATAATCAACCGCGACCATAGGCGTTTCCACAAGAACTCACGAACGGACCCATGAAGTCAATAACCCACACATCAAAAATGTCAATCTCCAGGATGGTGGTATGACCCCATTCCTTGCAAAGCATTCACACATTCCACGTAACCCTCCATTTCTTTATCATCACAATTGAGCAAGACGGCCTCCAAAGTATCATCAACATTCAGCACGACACTTGTTTCATCAATAATCACATCGGTCACCAAGTCCACGAAAGAGCACACCTCATTGCTATTGGGTTGCCTCATAGACTTGCACACATGGAAAACCACTTTCTCATCACCAACCTAGAAAGTAAGTTCTCCAGCTTCAACATCAACTAGAGCCTTCCCCGTAGCAAGGAAAGGTCTCCCAAGAATGATCGACACCTCATAATTAACCTCACAATCAAATAACAAAATTCGTCGGGAGAATAAATTTATCAACACGAATCAAGACATCATTAATTATACCCAACGGTCTCTTCATGGTACAATCCGCCATTTGTAATCTCATAGATATGGGTCTTGGTTGCCCAATTCCCAAAGTCTTGAAAATCGAATAGGGCATCAAATTGATACTTGCTTGAAGATCACAAAGTGTTTTAGCAAAGTCGGCGCTCCCAATGGTACAAGGGATTGTGAAAGTGCAGGGATCTTCCAATTTAGGAGCCATTGAGTGCACAATTACACTCGATGAGTCATCTTTATAGTTTCACAATTCATCGACCTCTTCTTTGTCACCAAATCCTTCATGAACTTTGCATAACCGGGCATTTGCTCCAAAGCCTCAACCAATGGCACATTGACAGATAGACTCTTCATCATGTCAATGAACTTTTTGAATTGGTTCTCGCCATTTTGCTTGGCATGCCTTTGAGGATATGGAGGAGGAGGCCTAGGCATTGGTTCCTTGGCCTTTGGAAATACCGGTTCCGGTATGTCAACAATGTGCTCCCTAGACAGGTTCACTTTCTCATGAGTCTCCTCCACATTGTCATCAACATCAATCCTCACTTCATCATTTTCTTGCACCTAATTGTTCGAGATCTCATCTTCTTGTACCACTTTCTCATCATCCATAATTTTCCTTTGACTTGAGGTGGTTGCATCCCCACCTTTTCCACTCTATGTAGTAATGGACATGGCATGTCCCATGTTGTTCCCACCCTTTGGGTTCACCACCGTGTCACTTGGTAGTGCCCCCTTAGGGCGAGTGTTTAAAGCTTGCGAGATTTTCCCCAATTGAACTTCCAAATTACGAATTGAAGTGTTGTGAGAGGCTAATTGAGCATCGGAGTCGGCATTCTCCTCCATCATTTGTTTGAACATGTTCTCAATTTGTCCCATCTCATTGTTGGAAGAACTCGGACCTTGGGAATGATAAGGAGGTGGGTTGCTCGGTTGTTGATACATCGGGGGCCTTTGTAAACCCGACCCCCGATTCCCTTGGTTACTGTTCCACCCTCCTTGGTTGTTGCCTCCCCAATATCCTTGAGTGTTGCCACTCCAATTGCCTTGGTTATTTTGACCGTTCCAATTTCCTTGATTGTTTTGATTGTTCCAATTCCCTTGGTTGTTACCACCAGTCCAATTCCCTTGGTTGTTTGAATTCCAATTACCTTGATTTCCTTGAGGTCGCCATTGTTGTTGATTTGGGCCTTGAGAGTTGTTTCTTTGCCCTTGGAAGTTGTTCACATATTTTACTTCCGACTCTTGTTCATTGTAAGATTCATCTTGATCAAATCCACTATCATCTTACACAAAATTTTCCACACGGTTTTGCACTTGAGGACCCTTTTGCCTTCTCTTGTTTACCATCATACTAACTCCCTCCATTGCATTGACTTGCTTAGGACCTTGCACTTGTTAAATTTGAGCCTTGGCTAGTTGATTCATTGTGGTGGTCAACTCGGCAATTGCTTGCCAATGATCATGCAATTCTTTATGCAAGTGAATCACATTTGGATTACCTTGAGGAACATTTGCTCTACTTTGCCATGCTGATGAAGTATCCGCCATTTCATCTAGAATCTCACAAGATTCCGCATATGGCGTTGTCATGAAATTTCCACCGGCAAGTTGGTTGACCACGCATTGATTAGTAGTATTGATCCCCTTATAGAAAGTTTGTTGAATCATAGCCTCCGTCATGTCATTGTTTGGGCACTCTTTCACCATAGCTCGGTACCTCTCCCATATCTCATGCAAAGGCTCATTGGGTTCTTGTTTGAATGCTAGAATCTCGTCTCTAAGAGTCGCCATATGCCCGGGAGAAAAGAACTTGGAAATAAATTTCTCCGCCAATTCATCCCATGTATGGATAGAATGGTTTGGCAATCTTTCTAACCAATCCAAGGCCTTCCCCCGTAGAGAGAAAGTAAATAGCCTCAACTGTAAAGCATCCTCGGAGACGTTTGTCTGTTTACTCCCCCAGCAAGTGTTCACAAACCCCTTCAAGTATTTGTACGCATTTTGATTCGGAGCCCCGGTGAAGAATCCCTGTTGCTCTAACAATGTGAGCATAACATTTGTGATTTGAAAGTTGCTCGTCGTCCTAATGCGGGGCAGGACTATGGCACTTGCATATCCTTCATTCGGCAACACTTGGTGTGGAGTCGCTCTTTGTGGTGGTGAGGGTGGAACGGGAACGTTGTCTTGAGGTGGTCGGCCTCGTCTATTTGCTTGAGGTTCAAGAGGAACCTCTTCAACTTGATCATCTTCCACGTCCACATCCCCCATAGGCATGTTTCCAAGAGGATCATTGTTGTTGAGAGCCATTGTTCACCTACAATTATTTCACCAAAAAGATTAGTAACACGGAAGGAAAAGAAGATAATTCACACACAAAATCAAATATATAGCTAAATCCGTTTTTAGCTCCCCGGCGACGGCGCCAAATATTGATCTCGTCCAAGTCACACCTCTATTCGAGGTTATAAAACGGTCGATGCAATAGTAATACCCAACTAAGAGTCGGGGTCGAATTCCACAGAGAGCTATAAGAATGGAATTTAGGAGTATATATTGTGGTGAATGAGTTTGAACTATCTTAGATTCACTTCCACAAATTTGATTGTTTCTAGGTCTAATTTAAACTAAGATTGCAATACCAATAATTGAAACTGAGAAATTATGTTTTTGTTGTTGTTTTCAAATAATGTAAAAGGCCTAGGGCTATGAACTTTACCTAGGTGTTTGCCTAACGGGTTGTAAAATTTAAAGCTTGTTTTGTTGGTCGGGGTGTATTATAGCTATCAACACTCAATTAGCCACTCAATACCTCTCGGTAAGAGAGTGATTTTTCCAAAGTTGTCTTTCTCAAGTCCAAATGGGTACTGAACAAAACAGTTGATAAAATGCTCAAGTCGGGTTTTACTATCTCTAGGTTCAACCCTTTAATTGGGACTATCAATCTCTTGATTTCATCCCAAACTCTTGTTATCCAAGTTTTCCTAGACTAAGTCTCTCTTTCTCAAGTAGAGAACAAGTCAAATAGGCATGAACTAATGTTTGCAATCATTAATTCTACAATAAAAAGCAAGAACAAGACTAAATAATCAACACCCAACCATAAACAAGCCATAAATCAAACACCCATTAGGTTTACACACTAGGGTTGGATCACAACCCCAGTTAAAAATCTAGCTACTCATAATGGGTATAGAAGAAAACAAGGAAGAAAAAATGATAAAACGCATATTGAAAGATTAAAAGATAAAAGTCCAATGTTAAATCACCAAAGTAAGCTAAAGTTGCCTAAAGCAGTAAGAAAAAATGGCTACAGGAGTTTCAATATTCAAAACTTGACCTAATTTCGTGAAACTAGTCTATTTATACAAAGCTGAAAATTTCAGACAAAAACGCCCTTTCGGGGGTTCTGCGGCCACACAATTCCATGTGCGGTCCGTACTTTTTCTTCAGTCTTGCAGGAGCTGGATCTGCAGCCGCACAATTCTGAAATGCGGCTGCATCTTTCATGTTCTGTGGTCCGCACAAATCCTGTTACGGCCGCATAGGGCCCTTCTGCGGACCACAATATTCTGAGTGCGGCCGCGTAGTTGACTTCTGCGGCCGCACAATAATTGTGCGGTCTGCACTTCCTTTGAACTTTATATGCACGCTCTCTGAACTTCTACTTTTGGGTAGCTTCTGCGGTCGCACAATAATTGTGCGGTCCGCACATTGTACTTGGGCTCTGACAGACTTCCTTCACATTTTGCGGCCGCAGATGGAAATCTGCGATCCACACTTAGGCCTATGTACCTAATTTTTGTCCTTGAGTTCAGATCACTCCTTTTTTAGTTGGATTTCATCTTTGTGGCTCATTTTTCAATACTCCTGCAATTAAGCATATTTCATCAGTTTTCGGGAATACAATTAAACACTTTTGGACTAAAACAAAAGTAAAAAGGCGCTAATAAGTAGTCAAAATTCCCACTTATTAATAATGAAGTGGACAATGATCGTAACGACTGACCGATCATTTTGACCGACCAGAAGCATTTCAACGCTTATTGTAGAAAGTTGGCATTTTGAAGGTTTAAGAATTTCTTGTGTTTGGTTTGAAGTGTACTTTGGTGTTATTGATGTCCATTTGGGATTCCTAGCCTTGGAATAGGTTCGTATCGTGATTGGTAACTTGCACGCAAAATTTGGCGTCATTCTGGGGTGTTGAATTATAATTCGGTTGCGTTCGACTATGTTTGAATGTTTGAAAGTTTAAAGAAAGATTTCATCCTCGATTCATAGTTTTGATGTTGATTGGCGTGATTTAAGGCTTCAATTAAGTTTGTTTCGTATTTTGAGACGTGTTGGTATATTTGGTTAAGGCTCCGAGTGGCTCGGATGAGTTTCGAACGAGGTTTAGAGCGATTTGAGCCTTGTTGAAGTTGCTGGAATTTTTGTTTTGCTGGTGCAACCACTTCTGTGAAGCCTTGGTTGCAGAAGTGACTTGGGCGAGCTGGGATGTGGTTGCAGAAGCGAAGAAGAGCAGCGCACTTGCGTGTGCGCAGAAGCGACGCCACTGCCGCAGGTGCGGGAAAATGCGCAGATGCGCGAGGCAGTGTCGCACCTGCTATTGCAGGAGCGGAAGAATTTTCGCAGGTGTGGTGATGGCTGCTGGCAGTAGACTTCCGCATGAGCGAGATTTTTCTCGCAGAAGCAAGCTCGCCGGTGCCCAACTTCGTCCGCAAGTGCAATGATCACTAGGTAGAGGGCCTTGGTAAGTATGTGGGTTTGGCTCATTTTCATTTCGTTTCTTCCATGGGAGCCAACCTTGGAGCAATTTTGGAGCGCCATTTTCATCGTCAATCATGAGTTAAGTAATTTCTATAAGTTGTGAGATAAATATACGAATTTGGGCTTGTAAATACATGAAAATTTGTTGAAATTGTGCGATTTCAAGAGAAAACCTAGAAATTGGTATTTTTGGATTTTAGCCACGATTTTGGAAATGGAATTAGGAGTAAATCATATTTGAGTTCGTGCGGGCATGGATAAATTTTATCTTCGAAATTTTTTGAAATTCGGGCACGTGAGCCCGAGGGTTGGCTTTGTTGACTCTTCGAGCGGAGTTGGAAATTGTTATAAATTAATTAATTATGAGGTTAGCGCATATTTTTATTGGTTTTCATGATTGTTTGACTAGTTTCGGATCGATGGGCATTTCATTTGAGGTGCTAGAGAGGTGTTGGAGTCAGTTGTGGAACTTCGCAGCGAGGTAAGTCTCATGTCTAACCTTGTGAGGGGGAATTTACCCCATATGTGTTATATTCTTATGTGTTACATGTGGTAGGAGCTACGCACGTATGAGGTAACGAGTGTCCGTGCATATGCTGGAATTCTTGATTATGTCCTGGTAGACTTATGTCAATGCCATGTTTTAACTGTACTATTTGAGTTGACCTTTCCTATTAAATTCCTTTATTTTATGTTATGACTTGAGGCTAGGCTTGCATAGAGTGATAGACTTGCTATGGTAGAGATTTGACGGCTACATGATTAGCCGCGGAATAATTGTGCTTCTCTTACGAATTTCTCCCGCGCTATGCGTTTTCATTGAAAAGTTTTCAGTTTTTCCTTAAAACTCAAAACTCACACGTTTATTCATGAGTGGGGTCAAGGACCCGTTAAAGCTTCTTATTCTTATGGGAGCGGGTTGTTCGCTTCGGCAGTATAATAGATGCATCTATTGTTCGTGCCGTTCGACCCTCGGTGGTGTACACATTATTATTGGATCAGGCCGTTCGCCACGGTATTTCTATAAAATACTCTTATGGTATCGGGTCGTTTGCCTCGACAGCATTGTGCGTAATATTTGACAAGAAACCAGCGTATCCGTGTGTTTTCCTGATTTGAGTTGTGACGACCTATCTGGCGAGGTCCATTTTATATATACTTTGGTTGAGGAGGTAGCTGTTAATTGAGAGCTTGAGTTTATTATTCAGAGGAGGATTGTACCTCGTATTTATATTTGTTTATACCGTTTATTTATTTTGCCTCATATTTGTTTACTTCTTATGGTATATGATTTATTGGACCACTAGTAAGTATCGATGTCGACCCTCGTCACTACTTCTCTGGGGTTAGGCTAGATACTTATTGGGTACGCGTGGATTTACGTACTCATGCTACACTTCTGCACTTATTGTGTAGGTGTACATTCCTGGTGGTCTTTTGGGCACGAAGGCGCAGCTATTGCGGGGACTTACGGTGAGCTGCATCCCATTCTGCAATCCGCAGCGTACAGAGTCTCTGTCTGAATTATTCACATTTCTTTGTCAATCTTGTATTCTAGATAGTTGTTGTATTATTATTGTACCTTCTAGTAGATGCTCATGCACTTGTGACACCGTATTTTTTGGGCTTCTACTGGATGTTTAGTATGGTAGTTCACGAAATTATTGTTATTTCAACCCTGTAATTCTTATTTTATACTATTTAATTAATGGGAATTATGATTTTAAAAGTAATAAAAATAAGTAATTAAGTTGATCAATCACTGTTGGCTTGTCTGACGGCGGTGTAAGGCTCCATCACAACCTATTGTGGATTTTGGGTCCTGACAGCTTGGTATCAGAGCGTTAGGTTCACTTAGGTCTCACGAGTCATGAGCAAGTCTAGTAGAGTCTTGCAAATCGGTATAGAGACGTCTGTACTTATCTTCGAGAGGCTACAGGACTGTTAGGAGCACTCCCCTTCTTGATTCCTCATCGTGCGATTTGATTCCTTTGAGGCTTATGCCTTTATTTCCTTCCTACTCAATCTTATGCGACGTGGAGCGCTTGTTATTAATTGGGCGTCGAGGAGTGTAGCGGTACTGGAGACGTGGTGCATGATGTTTTTCCCTGCGTATTCGGGCAGGATATTATCGTCGTCTTATGGAAGGATAATTCTATCATTTCAACTCAGTATCTGTATTTCCTATGGTTTCGAGGAAATCCACAGATTATTATGATGTTCATGTTGTTGTTATCACACAGTGTTGGTGTAATGGTAGGGTGCTTTTTATGTGTCGAGGCAGTGAATGACTCGAAAAGAGGATTTCTCAGTGGGTGGTTGAGAGGTTAGGCATTTAACTCCAGCGGAGGAAAGGCAATCGGACTATGGATGTTTAGGCTTTGGCTGAGGGAGTAACGAGACTTAATATTTTCGAGCGTGGTGAAATTGTCGTTTGGGATGTGGTGTCACCGTCCTTGTTTAAATGCATTGAGGCCTATGGGTGTTATGGTCTTCTTTGATTTACCTTCAGGGTAGGTTATTGTGAAATAGTGCCTAAGAAGCGGTTGTCAGAGATGGCGGTATGTAGCAGTTTCAGAATCGAATCAGCATTTCTAATGTTGATGGACCAAGAAAGCTGATCTTCGAGGAGGCTTAGAATTGGTAGTAACTTATTAGTTTAGGTGCTAAAGAGATGGATTTTTATTTAAGGCAACATTTGGGCAGCGAAGGATGAGGAAGGACATGGTGGGAGGTGTCTTGCGGTGGTTGAATTGCTAGCAGGTCAAGTATGAAAAGCAGAGGTCGAGAAGTTGCTTAAAGGAGGTGGTTTAACCAAAGTGAGAGTGGGAGAGTAGCATATGGATTCTGTGGTAAGAAAGCCACTTGCCTTGAGAAAAGTTTAGAGCGATTTAGGAATCATGGTGGACAGGTAGGTCTACGGATTTTATCTGGAATGTTAGATATTGTGCCGAGGAAGGTTAAATATGATGGAAAGAAGTTTGCTTGAAGTGTTTAGGGATGTAAGAACTTATTATTACAGGATACGACGTGACTTCAAGTTTAGAATGTATTGTCGGACTTTCAGTTGATGTCATTAGGGAATGAACAAACTTGTACAGCTGGTGGACGAACATGGGCTCAGGAGGGTTTTACTGAATTCGTGGTAGTTGTACCGAGTGCAGCGTCGTTGGAAGATGTTGGTATGGAATTCCACATGTGGGTTATCTCCTGTGAGCAGGTTAGCGGTTGCGTGATTTTGATGAAGTTTCTACTTACTACCCGACAGAAGGTCGAATATGCGATTGTGGCTAATAATTCGGAATATTCATGAAAAGTTTAACAAGAGACTACAGGAAATTTAGCGGGTTGACAGTGTGAGATCATGGCAATTGAGAAGGAGGAATCTTTGTGGATTCTACATTATGTGATAGTAGCTTAAAGCTAAGTGGGGGAGCCCACCGTCTACAATTGGATCGCGTGGTTGTCTGCTTGTGCAGTTTTTGGTTATCGGTGCATTGGTAGATTATTTATGACTAAGAAAAGAAAACATCAGGGGTCATTCGAGCAAAGAACTTGATGAACGTGTGTTATAGTTGGCCTTAACGATTCATGTACAGGTTTTGGGAAGACTCCGAGTTATGCTTCTTGTGGATGTGATGTACGAGGAAAAGAATTCATCCGGTTGCTTCTTTGGGAGTGTTCATATGCTAACAGCTCGGGCGTATCAGTTGGAGTTACTATTGAGTTCCTGAAGAGGGTATAAAATGGCGTACGGATGTTGAGACGACGTGGTCTCGTGAGTTGGGGTCACTCGAGATGAGTATTGTTTGAGGTCTGTTATATATTTGAAAGGAGCTATTATTATTTCGAAGGCAAGTCAAGAGTAAGTTGGAAGAAGTTGGTCAGTCAGTGATGGGTTGAATCAGCATGGTTGTGGAAATGATCGGTTTCGGTATGTTGAGATATGCAGGTAATTCGTGGTTGTATGTACGGGCTTGACAGCCACCGTAATTTGATTGATTTGGAGATATTGGATTATGATGGCATGTTAGGTGTAAAGGAATCCCGGAAGGATTATGGTGGTGTAGACCACAACTTGAGGTTTGTATTTTCTGCGGTTATGGGAATTCGATTGCATGTTGCAATTGTTCCTCTAAAATATTTTGAATGAAAGGGTTCTAGATGATGAAGTGTTTATTCTATTGGTGGTTAAGGAGTTATTATGAAATTTCTGTACTCTCGCGTAGCGGCATGATAAATGCAGTGAGCGGTATGGAGATTGGAAGTTGAGGATCAAGGCTGCGGTTAGGTGTTGATAAGAATGTCGCGAGCTCGGAGGAGCGAGGAAGGATTTCAAATGTTCAGAGTATGCTGGCACTATTTTCGAGCAGCTGGAGGATGGCCTGTTTTGTGGTAGGAGTGTTGGGTATTGAAATGTGGATGTTTGGCCAGTATTATAGAAATAGCATGGTCGATGGCCATTAATGTTCAGATTTTACTACCTGGTGCGGAAGGTTGCGGGAGTATATCCCACAGGAAGATCGTATAAGTGTGATGTGTTAACCATTCGATTTAGAGATTTAAAACATGTATGGAGATTTTGGTACTGTCTCCAATGGGAGAGGTTATGACTGAGAGGCGCTCTATTCCTTTAGCTGTGGATTGTGGTTGTTTGTTCTTATTTTGGCGGCTGTTCTTATATGTCATGAATAGGGTCATCGTGGATCCTAGGAAGGTTAGTGGCCCAGTATGGGATGATCGGAATCGGCTTGAGGTCCGCTAGTAGACTTAATGTGGATGTCTGCTCTATATCAAATCAGGTCAGATGTGTTCATTCAACATAACACTGCTTATGGAGGAGTCTTCGGGTGTTGGGTGTTATTCCTATCATCAACTATTCTCTGTAATACTCTATTATGCCATGTGGGTTGTGAGACGGCTTGATTATTCGCACGTGTGTTGTGGTCCTATGTAGCTTATCATTATTGCACTAGTCGAGCTCGAGTTTTGTAGTGCATGGCGCTATCCATCTCCCCAGGGTTGTATTTTTGCACTTGGCGTGCTTGTGGTCGATATTCGAGTATTTCATAGGTATAAGCATTATGGCTTGATGGTTATTTCCTTATTTATTGATATGTGTGGATCGGGTGGCACGCCTCCACGGGTATGTAGCTTGGATCGGGTTGCACGCCGTAATGGTGTCATATTTGGATCGGGTTGTACGTTGCAATGGTATCATGTGTGGATCGGGTTGCATGTCGCAACAGTGAGATGTTGAGTACGGTTTCCCATATTTATTTTTGTGTATTTTGTTCTTCATATTCTGAGAAGGGTTCACAGTATCTGCTCAATCGTTTTATTCGTTATGCAGGCCAGGTAGTTCCTTCCCAGAGTTCACTTTTTCCTTATGTATCACATTCAAGTTTGTATCTTGTTGGCGCATTGATGGTGTCATATGAGATTTTTTATGGTGTTTGAGGTGGCTTATTTCCTAATCAGCTTGTACTGGTGAGATGAGATTATTGGACCTGAAATCAGTGCAAACAGATTTACATAAGGTATATTAGAGGGAATATGTCACTATTCAGTTCATAATGAGGCAAGGATTCTTGTTGAGCGGAGGACTCTATGAGTTATTGATTTGATGGGTGATTATGAGTTCCTGCGCATCCCTTTCATCGTTACAGTATTGTGAGGAGAACGAGCTTATGTGTTGTGGGGTATATAACGGGCATCTGATCGGTGAATTTGCAGCTGTAGTGCTTGGAGGAGGTTACCATGGGCAAATGAGTTATGTGGTGCATTGTGTGATGTCACCATGGGTGCATGATCTTGTGTGGGTTCAGCATTTGGGGATTGATACGGTGTCCATATGTTAAAATCAGGTCTTGTAGAGAAATACGGAGGTTGGAATTTGGTTCTAAGGCGTATTGACTAAATAAAAGGGAGGACCTCCAGTCTGGCTCGAGCTAATGTGCTCAACTAGGTTGTGGTGGCACGGGTAGGTGCACAAGGTGTTGAACAATGATTTTTGGGAAACTCCGGGGCAGTTCTTAGCATGTTCGAGAACAAACGTATATTTAAGTGGGGGAGAATATAAAGACCCGACCGGTCGTTTTGAGCTCTAACACTTCGTTCGGCGGTTTGATGCCTCGAGTAGCTTCAATTAATGTTCTATGACTTGTACGTGTGGTCGAAATTGAATTTCAGGAAATTCATGGTTGTTTTGGAAGGAAATTCTCAATTCGGAAGCTTTAAGTTGGGAGAGTTGACCAAGGTTTGACTTTTGAGTAAACGACCTCGGAATCGAGGTTTGAAGGTTTCAATAGGTTTGTATGATGATTTCAGTCTTGGGCATACGTTCGGGTTGAGTATCGGGTAGTCCGGAAGCATTTCAACGCTTATTGTAGAAAGTTGGCATTTTGAAAGTTTAAGAATTTCTTATGTTTGATTTGAAGTGGACTTTGGTATATCGATGTCCTTTTGGGATTTTGATCCTTGGAATATGTTAGTATCGTGATTTGTGACTTGCATGCAAAATTTGGCGTCATTTCAGGGTGTTTAAGTATAATTCGGATGCATTCGGTGAAGTTTGAATGTTTGAAAGTTTAAAGAAAGGTTTCGATCGTCGATTTGTAGTTTTGATGTTGTTTGGCGTGATTTGAGGCTTCGACTAAGTTCGTATCGTATTTTGGGACGTGTTGGTATATTTGGTTAAGGCCCCAAGTGGCTCGGGTGAGTTTCAGACAGGGTTCAGATCAATTTGAGCCTTGTTGAAGTTGCTGGAATTTTTGTTTTGCTGGTGCAACCACTTCTGCGAAGCCTTGGTTGCAGAAGCAACTTCGCAGAAGTGACTTGGGCGACCTGGGCGTGTGGTAGCAGAAGCGAAGAAGAGCAGCGCACCTGCGTGTGCGTAGAAGCGACGCCACTGCCGCAGGTGCGAGAAAATGCGCAGATGCGCGAGGCACTGTCACACCTGCGATTGCGCAGGAGCGGAAGAATTTCCGCAGGTGCGGTGGGCTGCTAGCAGTGGACTTCCGTAGGAGCGAGATTTTTCTCGCATAAGTGAGCTCGCAGGCGCGCAACTTCATCCGCAGGTGCGATGAAGGGCAGAGGGCCTTGTTAAGTACGTGGGTTTGGCTAATTTTCATTTTGTTTCTTCCATGGGAGTCGGCCTTGGAGCGATTTTGGAGCGCCATTTCCATCGTCACTCATGAGGTAAGTAATTTTTACAAGTTTTGAGTTAAATATACGAATTTGGCCTTGTAAATACATGAAATTTTTTGGAAATTGTGAGATTTCAAGAGAAAACCTAGAAATTGGTATTTTTGGATTTTAACCACGATTTTGGAAATGAATTAGGAGTAATCTTGTATTTGAGTTTATGAGGTCATGGTAAAGTTTATCTTCAAAAAATTTCGGAATCCGGGTACGTGGACCCGAGGGTTGACTTTGTTGACTCTTCGAGTGGAGTTAGGAATTGTTATAAATTAATTAACTATGAGGTTGGGGCATATTTTTATTGGTTTTCATGATTGTTTGACTAGTTTCGGATCGATGGGCATTTTGTTAGAGGTGCTAGAGAGGCGTTGGAGCCGGTTGGGGAACTTCAGAGCGAGGTAAGTCTCCTGTCTAACCTTGTGAGAGGGAAATATACCCCATATGTATTATATTCTTATGTGTTACATGTTGTGGGAGCTACGCATGTATGAGCTGACGAGTGTCCATGCGTATGTCGGAATTCCAGATTATGTCCGGGTAGATTTAGGTTCACGCCATGCTTTAGCTTTACTATTTGAGTTGAGCTTGCCTATTAAATTCCTTTATTTTACGTTACGACTTGAGGCTAGGCTTGCGTAGAATGATAGACTTGCTATTGTAGAAATTTGACGAGCTACATGATTAGCCGCAAAATAATTGTGATTCTCTTACGAATTTCTCCCACGCTATGCGTTTTCAGTGAATTTTTTTCCTTAAAACTGATAACTCACACGTTTATTCGTGAGTGGGGTCAAGGACTCGTTAAAGCTTCTTATTATAATGGGATCAAGCCGTTTGCCTCGGCATGATTATGTACCACACTCATATGGAAGCGGGTCGTTCGCCTCGGTATTATAATAGATGCATCTATGGTTCATGTCGTTCGACCCTCGGCAGTGTACACATTATTATGGGATTGGGCCGTTCGCTGCGACATTTCTATAAAATACTTTTATGGGATCGGGACGTTCGCTTTGGCAGCATCGTGCGTAATATTTGACAAGAAACCAACGTATCCGTGTGTTTTCCTGATTTGAGTTGTGACGACCTATCTGGCGAGGTCCATTTTATATATACTCCGGTTGAGGAGGTAACAACTAATTATGAGCTTGAGTTCATTGTTCAGAGGAAGATTGTACCTCGTATTTATATTTGTTTATACCGTTTATTTACTCTGCCTCATATTTATTTACTTCTTACTATATATGATTTATTGGACCACTAGTAAGTGTCGATGTCGATCCCTCGTCACTATTTCTTTGAGTTTAGGCTAGATACTTACTGGGTACGCATTGATTTACGTACTCATGCTACACTTCTGCACTTATTGTGCATGTATACATTCCTAGTGGTCTTTTCGGCGCGAAGGCACAACTATTACGGGGACTTACGGTAAGCTGCATCCCATGCTACGATTCCCAGCGTACAGAGCCTCCATCTAAATTATTTACATTTCATTGTCAATCTTGTATTATAGATAGATGTTGTATTATTATTATACCTTCTAGTAGGTGCTCATGCACTTGTGACACTGGATTTTGGAGTTCCTACTGGATGTTTAGTATGGTAGTTCACGTAATTATTATTATTTCACCCTATAATTTTTATTTTATACTATTTAATTAATATGAATTATGATTTCAAAAGTAATAAAAATGAGTAATTAAGTTGATCAATCAGCATTGGCTTGCCTGACGGTAGCATTAGGCGCCATCATGACCTATAGTGGATTTTGGGTCGTGACAATGATGGAGGCACAAAAGATGAACCATCATGCCCACCCTGGGATGGAATCAAAATTTATTTAGTTTATTTAAAGTAAATAATAGGTTATGCCAATTCGAAGGTTCCTTTTTTAAATTTACTTATTATTTGCCAACATACTTTAATTAATATATTATATCTAAATTATATTTCGCTAACATAAAGAGAAAATTAGAATTGAGATATTTAAAATAATTTAGTTTATTTAAACTAATTAATAGGTTATATTCTTTCAAAGGTTCCTTTTTAAAATATACTTATCATTATCCCAAAGCACTTTAGTTAATACGCTATATTCGTCTAAATTAAAATCATCTTAACACTCAAACTCTTACATTAACCCCTATTCTAAAATATAAGTCTTTGACTATACCAATATATATTCATAAAGTTCATGTACACATCGCTAATATTTTTAAAGAAATAAAAACAAAAAGACTAAAGTGTGGCGCTTCTAGCCTTAGTATAGGATGCATTTGAGTTTCAAGTGTAATTACAGAGAAGCTTTGACCACTACAACCTTCCTATTGACTTAAGCTACCAAACTATTTTTTTTATTGCTTTAGAAGTTAGCTCTTTGTATTTACAAGTACTAATAGATTTTAAGAAAGATTGTCACTTTGTTCTTATACAATTGAGGTAACATTCCCACCCAATCAAAAAAGTCTTTTTTCGAATTTTTTTTATTATTTTCTGCCAAGATTATTTTTAAACATGTCAAGAAGTAATTAAATTTGACAACAAAGATTGAGCCATTCAGTTAGAATATTCTAACAAAGAATTAAAATGGTAATCTAATCAAAAAGTAGACATGAAAAGTTACTTATATACATTTGGTGTAACCAAAACAATAAGTGCACTCATCATCTATACTTGTAGTATGCGTCAAATCAAATTAAACAAGAAAAATAATAATAACTAATGCAAAATCGTAAAATCAAGATTAAAATATTGACTCTAAATTCAATTTCAAGTTTAGAGAACTAACCTTGAACTTAAAATTGTAACATTGAATTTGCAAATTTTTTACTTGTTCGATCCAAACCAAGCTGAAACTTATCAAATGGAACTCAAATATTAACCACAATCTTCAGAATAACAATTAAAACAAATCCCACAAATCAAATTTTTAAATTTTCCTCAAAAATTAAGTAAAATAATGGAATTCTAAACTTGCTTAAACTTCAAAGCCAAAAGAAGAAATCTAATAAATAAATTGCTTACCTCACTGGAAAAACGCTGGAAAAGAGTAAGTAATCATGGCGGAGAAGGTGGAATCACGGCGGATTCATTGAAAAATTGAAAGAAAAATTTACTAAAGTAAAAAATAAAAAGAGATGGACCGAGGGAGGAGAGAGGGGGGGAGGGTACCGGAGGGACGCCGGAGGCACGGAGGGACAGGGGTTGGCTGAAGAAAAAAGAAATGAGAAAGAGAAAATAAGAGAAAGAAAGAAAGGGGTCAGGCATAGAGTTTTAAAAATAGATTTCCGACCGTTTTGGTTGGAACTTTAATATTTATTTCTAATAAGTTTAAAGTTTCTGACCGAATTGGTCGCAAATTAAAATTTTTAATATTTTTAATGTTTTGCGACCGATTCGGTCGTAAACACGGTCAACGATGAAAATTTGACTTTTAAATAGAGGCAGATTCGGTCGAAAATTTTGTTTGCGGATTTTAGCGCCAAGCTGTGTGACCACTATTGTTAGAAACATGATCCAAGTTATTGAATAAAAATGTAACTATTTTTTTTCTAATTTTCCGACTGTTTCGGTCGAATATTTCCGACAACAGTTCTCACTCGGAAATTTTCGGTCGAAAAAATGCGTTTTTCTGGTAGTGTGTTTGAGGAATATCGTGCAGCTATACCAACTCTGATAGTTTCAAGCTCATGAATGTTGAGTACATGGACGGTTGTTCGACCTTAATAATTAGATGGCACCGGAAGCCTTTTGCTATTGGCGTCGTACCAGTCATGCTAATCTGAAACATCGACTTGCCAGTTCTTCGGTCAATCGCGATAGGGTTGAAGCTTCATGCCGTTGGCATCGATGTTCAGCTTCGTGCAATCGGCACTGATCCCTATACAACCAAGAAGCCTCGTGCAATTAGCATCGTGAGCTCTGTCGTCTCTATCATCTTTTTTTCTTCTTCTTTTTCTTTTGTTGCAGCCTTGGCAAGAGAACCTTATGGGAATATTATATTCTTGTTGTTTGACGAGTGAATCACAGAGAGCATACTCTTTTTATAGTTGGTCGAAGACATACATGGCAAATTCCAAGTCTTAATTTCTGTGAAGAAGTAAACGAAGCACCCTCTTCTTGCAATGTGTCACATAAGGCTAGATGAAGCATTCCTTCCCTGAGGCTTGGTAAGAAAGAAGCTTGCAGAGACCGTATTCCATCCTTGATGAGTGATCAAGTAGCACATCTCATCCTTGCGGATTGACGCGAAGAGGCTTGGAGTTGGAGCGGCCATATTTTTCTTTGCAAGCGAGCATATGTTACGTCTCATTTTTACGGCTTGGAGAAATTGACACTACGTCAAGCAGTTCTTTTCAACCTTGACGAGCAAGCACATGGCACATCTCTACAAAAATATCCATTCTTTGGCATAGGTGCGATGAAATCACAAGCCGCTTTTCCCTAAAGAATCAAAACTCATATATATGCCACTTTGACTTCATAGCATTGCTGCTCTCATTGAAAAATCGTATCTCGACCTAGGAGTGTCCAAACTATAATATGCTTGATTCTACAAAATCAAAACTTGCATCAGAGCGACATATCCAAAATTAAGGGCTAAATTCTATCAGGACAAGTGAGAATAAACTTTTGAAAGTGATCCACAAGTCTGTCATTTCGACTTCACAGCACTGCATACTGTCATTTGAAAGTACATATATCAAAAATAGGAACGTCCAAATTGCGATCCGTCCATGCCACTGAAAAGAAGACTCGGAGATAAGTAAATCCTCAAAATATCGTGAAAGGACTCCGCCCAGATTGTCCGCAATAATATTTTGAAATTGACCCATCTATCTACCGAACTTGCTATTCAGCTTTGTGCGCTCTTATGGAAAAATTTATATCTCGATCTACGGGTGTCGGAAACATGAGCCATCTATGCCAATGGAAAGAACATTATGAGTCCTGCAACACCTAAAAATATCGTTAACGAACTCTTCTCAAATTAGCCCAATAATATTTTTAATTTGCCCTTGACATCTGCCGCATTTGCTTCTCATCTTCGCGCACTCTTGTCGAAGAATCTATATCTCGTACTAGGAATGTCCAAATCACCTGTCGTGCCCCTTTTTCTCGCGAAATCGGGTTACCACATGTGACAACTCTTTTAAGGAGGTATTAAAATAGGAGAGTCGCCACCTAATGATTTTTAAGGTGCGCTAGGGCACCTATTTGCAAATGACTCTGGTTTAACTAGTCAATGCAACCAAGGATTGGGTAAGGGCTCAAGTTACCTCAAAGAGAAGGTGGTAGGCACTCCTCGAGGTCCACAACTTTGGGTCCCGGCCGAACTTAAGTTATATGGATTAGTCTATGTGATCAAGTAGGCAAAGAGAGTACAAAATCTAAGAATTTTATTACAAAGAGATCTTGAATAGAGAGGTACAACTATTTTAATTCTAATAGAAAAGAAAAAAAAAGGGGGGGTCCTAAGTTTTTTAGCCTAAAGGATCACCCCGTGCAACACAAATAATATTTTATAACTCCCTTGAGATAGGGTGTTACTCATATTATTCAGCGGGTACAGACTATCATCTCCTGCTATCCGATTACTATGTTAAAGTTATTTACCTAAGAGCGCTCTAATTCAATTCTAAGTCGTGCCCTACGCGTGCACTACCCGTCCCATACCTATGGTCCAGGAGGTTTTGGACCTCTATTTGGATGGTTCTAGACTTTATCTAGGCTGCTCAAAAATGCAAAACTAGGCGACAAGCAAAACATGTAAAGACTTCACATAAAAGCAGTTAAGAGCTCACATTGACCTCCACACTTAAACAGCAAATGCACGCAAACACACACGCCAATTAGGAAGCCGAAGAATCCAGAATCTTAAACCTATAGACATGCTTTCTAGGTGATTTTTGAATCAAAGTATGCGGGCAGTTTCATATAAAGGATATTGCTCTTAGACAGAATTATTCAGGTATTACAAGCTGACTATTGCAAGTTTAATGTTAAGAATCCTATATGTGTTATGCCTAGGTGATCTACGCAGTTGAGTATAACAAAATCTGCTGGGAGAAGTCCCAGAATTATTCATACGACGTACATGAAGCACTGTTTGAATGGTCTAGCATTAGCCAATTATAGCGAGCAATTATTTCCTATAGGCAGAATCTCTAACGCACAACACTCTAGAGCTTATTTTATCGTCATATCTTAATCCTATAGTCATAACTTCTAGGTGAGCAACGCCAAGTAGTACAATTGGGAATCCTATAGGCATGTTCTAGTAGGTGATGAGAATTAAAAGAAACATCAATGACAATTAATTCCTATAAGCATATTTTCTAACAACACATAGCAATAAATATAATTGCAGCATTTCTACTCATGTTTGCTAACAGACAATGTGTGTGTGTGTGTGCGCGCGCGCGCGCTTCCTCTACTGGCATGGTTTCTACAGTGTACATAGTAGTTGAACTATACATATAGCAATTAGATTTACCAAGTACTATAGGCATATTATCTACCCATTTTTGCGTGCAAATATTAAATTCTACCCATTCCTCTTTTTACTAACACCCCAATCGTTTATACAAAGGTTATTACATGCCCAATAATGAGTAGAAAATACAAATATTACACAACAGTGACAATAGGCCCACAGTAAGCTCAAATAAAAATAACCAGCATTGTCTGGGCCTTTAGTAATTCTCACACAGCATACCCAGGCCTCTAATATGGGGCCTATCCATCACACAACCCCAGAATTCATAAAGGAGCCCAAAGTAAATTTATTCAAGCATAGCACCAAGTGTTGCACCACTAAATCAGCCAATTCAGGTATACAGCAGATAATAGG
The DNA here is from genome assembly GCF_001879085.1 of Nicotiana attenuata. Classification (NCBI taxonomy): domain Eukaryota; kingdom Viridiplantae; phylum Streptophyta; class Magnoliopsida; order Solanales; family Solanaceae; genus Nicotiana; species Nicotiana attenuata. The sequence goes on from NW_017670275.1 coordinate 1,277,412, forward strand.
ATAGAATGGGATGAATAAGAGTAGTTTGAGATTTAGGGAATGACTAAGGACCAAGCCCTAGTGTGTCAGAGTTCACAATTGGACCCCGAGCAATGCTCACACTAGGTTGGTCAATAATAGAACCTAGGCAGCCTTGTCTTTCAGCCGGCTAAGAATGAGAACTCAAGAGGGCATAGATGACAAGTGAAGGATAGTGAACCAAGGTTGAGAGGCAAAGCTGAGAGGATACAAACATAGTCAAGTTGAGCACATAGAGTAAATTATCAAACAGGCCTTAGGGCTTTAGAACAGACTTAGCAAAGGTTGAGAAGGACAAGTTCAACACTTAGTGCATAAGTAGTCACACATTAGTAGAATAGGCTTGCAGGATTGGTGGAGGTAGCATACATAGATTCATAATAAAGGAAGAGGTTCAAATTATGCTAAGTATAGGTCCAAGTGTTACAAGAGAGAATCATATTAATTGGCAGTAGAGTTTAGACATGATGAGAGCTGATTATTGCAACTACTAGGAAGTCAAGGAAGTCAAAACATACTAGAAGCATACTAATAGAGAACAGGATCAAACATGTTATATAAGCATGATATCATCACAACAATTAAGAATAGGATAGGAAACAGACGTGTGCCCTATAGTGGGTGTACACATTCATGCTTTTGAACACAATCAACTAGTCGACTAAAAGGGATACATGTTATGTAAGTAAAGCAAGTTCAAGTAACATGATTGATAGCAAAATTAAACAACAAAGAGATGCAAAGGTCCTAAACATTAGTAAGTTGCAACACATAGGCTAGATGAACTTGAAAGGAATCTAATTTTTACTTAAACTTAGGTTTAGGCATGCATTGAGCTATCAATTAAGGAGAACTAAAATTGAAGTAGAACAAATAGAATTGCACACAAAAACAAACCAGAAGACTCATTAAACTAACGAACTTCAGAGGTGAAGACTTATGCAATAAAGCAAATACATAGGGACGAATTTACAAAGGTCCAGTAACTCACCAATTAACGAAGAACAGTAAAGAACAAACTTCCACAAAAACCCAGAATCCCAATGCGTCAAAGTTCCCAAGAGCTTCGATGAACTAAGGGCAATGCTCGCACCAACAATAGGTTGAGTAACAAGGTGTTAATGGCCTTGGCTTTCAGCCGGCCAATACAGAATACAGAACAAGAGAGTAGCCAAAATCTCAATTTTAGTGAAGAAAATCAATTCCAAAAGTCTCTGCCCGGAAGGGAAAATGAGGGGGTTTATATAGAAGTCAAAAATCGAACAAGCACATAAGGAAACGGATTAAATTAAACAATAAATAAGGAAAGAAAACATGCAAATCAATTTGAAATCGATTTAAGAGAGAAATCCATTAAACCCTAGTTTTTAGGGAAAGTGTAAATCAGCAAAAATCCAAATGAGATCGGACTCACATAATATAGTATTGAACGTGTGTAGATGAGATATGGTCCAGATTAAAAAGATTGGAATCGATTGGACAGAATCGGAGAGGTAGTACTTGCCATGTTTAGCCAAGTACTAAGTAATACCTTGGAGAATCAACCAGTAGCGGAAAAACACTGATATGGCAAGCAAATGTGGGGAGAATCCCATTAGGAGAGGGATTAGGGAAGGGCGGCGATTAGGGTTCTTTAGAGAAGGGGGAAGGGTTTCAGGGCGACGGGTTAGAGGGAATGGGGATTAGGGTTTGGGGTCGGGTAATTAAAAGGGGTAGGTTGATTGTAGGCCGTTGATCTTGAAGATAAACGGTCAGGATTTTAAAGAGGGATTGGGGCGGGTTAATTAAATGGATATGGGTAGTAGGTTGCTGGTGTTGGGGTGGGGGTTATTGGGCTAGAATATTGAGCCTTTTGGTCCGAAAATTGGTTTAAAAATTGGGCCAGCTCTTTTAAATAGAAATTAAAAGGGAAATAATTTAATAAAATAGCTATATAAATATATAAAAATGCTACTTATGCAAATTAATACTTTAAACAATGATAGAAGGCTATAAAAATGTAAAATATTATTTTGACCCTAAATGAAATGTCAATTGAAATAAGAATGCAAAATATAGGCTACTATTGCAAATTCAAATAAATAGCTTAAAATGTAAACATAATTATATGAAATGAAATGAAAAATATTATGAAACGTGTATGAGGATGCAAAAATAGTAATTTGGGTGATTAAGGCATCACAAATAATTTAAAGGGATAATTACTGAATTTTATGTAATTTAATTTAAGAGCTCTAAAATTATGAAAAATTATAAAAAGTGCTCATTTAATTCTTGTAAATTAAATAATAATGCAAAATGATATTTTGAAAGTATATATATTATTTTAAAAATATATAAGGGCAAAATTGGGTATCAACAGCTGTCCCTCTTTACCCGGGAATGATGAAAGAGTTGTCGGATAAAGAAAATAATGACCAATTTTGGCTGAATAGAACGAGGGATGATGCGATTTAAAAACATGGGGGGTCGAACCCTGGTTCCTGAGTTGCCTACATATCCCTGGTGTTACGGGAATCAGGTCGTGTGTAGTTCTAGATCAAACGGTGAACGAAACCTGATGGAGTTGTTGTAGGAATGGTCGTGTGTTTCGGAAAGGGTTCTTTTGGGTAGGACGGTATCAGATGAATTTGTGTGAAGTCATGAATATGAATTTGAAATGTCATGGCTATATCAATGAGCAAATACTTGAACGGTCATAGAGTAAGAAGCGGGAATTGATGATTGATCGATTACTTTTTGAAATAATTGCAGGATGTGAGCGTTATGGATGGAAACCGGAGCGAAGATTGCTCCCGTTTGAAGAATGGTTACTTCCTGGATTACCTGCAAAACTTAAAACACGATGCATGCAAATATATATGGGTTATTGCAAGAATTTAAACATGATGCAAATTCCCTTCGGACCATGAAAGTTGTCTTTGGACGGTGAGGATGATGTCCTTGGACCATGATGTCCCCGGCCATGAATCATGTGGTAAGGGATTCGCAGGCCATGAAATGATGTTCTTGGGCCATGAAAATGGTGCCTCTAAACTATGAAGCCTTTGAATAATGATGTGCAGTAATGGGAGATTCTCAGGCCATGACATGATGTCTTCAGTCTATGAGGATGATGCCTTCGGACTATGACGCCTTCGGACAAGATGGCGATTTTCAGCCCATGAAATGCAAGGGCATGATGCTGGGCTATATGAGAAGCAAAACAAGACAGAGCTTAGTCTTGTATTGGGGCAGAGCTTAGCCCCGGGAAAGCAAAAATAGTGCTAAATTTCAAGTAGCATAGCATTTGGTATTATGCAAGAAAAGGCAGAGCTTAGCCTTATGCAGTTGAGGAGGCAGGGCTTAGCCTCATGCAAAATGAGAGACAATGCTTAGTCTCATGCATTGGAAGGCAGTTCTTAGCCTTATGCAAAGAAGAGGAGACAATGCTTAGTCTCGATGCAAGGAAAGGCAGTGCTTAGCCTTATGCAAAATGGGAGACAATGCTTAATCTCATGCAAGCAAAGGAGACAGGGCTTAGTCTCATGCAATAGAAGGCAGTGCTTAGCCTTATGCAATTGAGGAGGCAGGGCTTAGCCTCATGAAAAATAGGAGACAATGCTTAGTCTTATGCAGGGAAAGGCAATTCTTAGCCTAATTCAATTGGGGAGGCAGGGCTTAGCCTCATGAAAAATGGGAGACAATGCTTAGTCTCGATGCAAGGAAAGGGGACAAGTCTTAGTCTGATGCAAGAAAGGAATACAGTGCTTAGTCTTATGCAATGGAAGGCAGTTCTTAGCCTTATGCAATTGAGGAGGCGGGGCTTAGCCTCATGCAAAAAAAGGAGACAATGCTTAGTCTCACGCAAAGAAAAGATAATGAGTGATAGCAGAGTATTTCTTAGCTGGAGATATGTTTGCGTTTGGCAGCTTTGTCATTATGAAGATAGTGATTTGATGTGTGTAACTATTTGCGAATATTCCTTGTTCCTGCATCCAAAGAAAAATCGTGAGTTTTGCGGGGGAGGTTGGTTCGTGCCTTCTTCTTCTGCTTGCCTAGGCTCCTGTCTTGAGATTCTGTTTGAGTTACTCTGGGTAACGTCTGGCTGTCATAGAAATAAAGTATTCAAAAAATATGCGTGCATTTGATGAATGTAGTTATTTGAAAACATAGTAGTATGCAATATCAAGTAAATTAGATGAACCAATGACTGTGATACTTTAGAGACATTGCGACTTCTTTGCATTAGAATTTTGAGGGTACCCCTCAAAATTCTGCCCAGTTTAATAAGTGATTCTTCGGCCGTTCCGCATATGATGAAATTTGCTAGATTGCTCCGGAATTCTGAGGGTCCTCCTCAAAATTCTGCCCTAGTTTCTGACCATGAGGAAAATGAAGACTTTACTAAGATGTGACCGAACCCACAGGGCTGCCTACGTATCCCCTCTTAAACGGGAATCAAGTCAAGCGTAGTTCAGTTACATCAAACATAGTATCTTTTGACCGCGTCTGAGTTGATAGGTCTTGGCCAAATTTCTTCGTCCATTTCTGTAAGTATGAGTGCTCCTCCTGTTATTACTCAGTGAACCATGTAGGACCCTTGCCAATTGGGTGAAAATTTCCCTTTGGCTTCATCTTGATGCGGGAAGATCCGTTTCAGCACCAGCTGCCCTGGTGTGAACTGTCGGGGTCTGACCCTTTTGTTGAAAGCTCTGGACATTCTATTCTGATAAAGTTGACCATGGCATACCGCATTCATTCTTTTCCCGTCAATAAGAGCTAACTGTTCATAGCGGCTTTGTATCCATTCTGCATCACTGAATTCTTCTTCTTGTATAATCCTCAAAGAAGGAATTTCGACTTCGGCGGGAACGACAGCTTCAGTACCATAGACCAACATGTAGGGAGTTGCCCCAGTCGATGTGCGGACTATGGTACGGTACCCCAATAGGGAAAATGGTAGTTTTTCGTGCCATTGCTTGTGGTTGTCTACCATCTTTCTCAATATTTTCTTGATATTCTTGTTTGCAGCCTCCACGGCTCCATTCATTTGAGGCATGTATGTTGTGGAATTCCTATGCTTGATTTCGAAGGTTTCACACATGGCTTTCATTAATTCACTATTAAAGTTGGCGGCATTGTCGGTGATGATGGACTCTAGTACCCCGAATCGGCAAACAATACGATCCCTGACAAAATCTGCGACGACTTTCTTGGTTGCAGCCTTGTAAGATGCAGCCTCAACCCATTTTGTGAAGTAGTCTATAGCCACTAGAATGAACCTGTGCCTGTTCGAAGTGGCAGGCTCGATCAGACCGATGATATCCATTCCCCAAGCGGCAAAAGGCCAAGGCGCATTTGTTGCATTGATTTCATTTGGTGGCACCTGTATCATATCTGCATGTATATGGCACTGATGACACTTTTGGACATACCTGATGTAGTCTGTTTCCATAGTCATCCAAAAATATCCTGCAAGTTCCGGCATGTATCTCTTCGAGCAGTTTGGAAGCTTCCTTGGCGTCAACACACCGTAATAATCCCAGGTCTGGAGTCCTTCTGTACAGAATTCATCCACTTTGGAAGAAATGGTTGGATAATCTTCGGAGTGTGCGTTTTTTAGTATGATTTGCATGCTCCGGGTATTCTCCTTTTGCCAAGTTATCCTTGATATCATGGAACCACGGATTCCCATCCGTTTCTTCTTCAACATGAGCATAATAAGCTGGCCAATTATGGATTCTTACTAGAAAAGGGTCGATGAAATTCTTGTCCGGGTGCTGTATCATGGAGGACAAAGTGGCCAATGCATCTGCGAACTCATTTTGGATTCTCGGAACATGTTTGAATTCTATCTTTGTGAATCTTTTCATCAACTCCTGCACATGATACAGATACGGTAGTATTTTGGTATTCTTTGTAGCCCACTCTCCTAGAACCTGATGTACCAGAAGGTCTGAATCACCAATTACTAGCAATTCCTGGATATTCATGTCAATGGCCAAATTGAGTCCCAAGATGCAAGCCTCGTATTCTACCATATTGTTGGTGCAGGGAAACGTGAGTTTTGCGGATAACCTGTAATGCTGACCTGTCTCTGACACCAAAACGGCTCCAATACCTACTCCTTTGAAGTTCGCGGCCCCATCGAAAACCATTCTCCAACCGTCATAAGTTTCGGTGTTATCGTCTCCTACAAATGATACTTCTTCATCGGGAAAATACGTTTTCTGTGGTTCGTATTCTCCTCTTACAGGATTTTCTGCAAGATGATCTGCTAATGCATGTCCCTTGATCGCCTTCTGAGTCACATAGATAATAGCAAATTCACTCAATAGTATCTGCCATTTTTCTAGTTTCCCTGTAGGCATGGGTTTCTGGAAAATGTATTTCAGAGGATCCAGCCTTGATATGAGATATGTAGTGTAGGCATAGAAGTAGTGCCTCGATTTCTGAGCTATCCATGTCAGGGCATAGCAGGTGCATTCCGGCAAAGAATATCGTGCTTCATAGGGTGTGAACTTCTTACTCATATAGTATATATCCTGCTCTTTCCTTCCCGTCTTGTCGTGTTGTCCCAAGACACAACCGAAAGCCCCATCTAGTATGGACAAATAGAGTAGCAAAGCTCTCCCGAGTTGTGGGGGGACCAAGACTGGTGGTGTGGACAAATATTCCTTGATTTTGTTAAAAGCTTTCTAGCAGTCTTCAGTCCAACTTGTATCGGCATCCTTCTTTAACATTTTGAAAATGGGCGCCATCACAGTTGATTGTGCTATAAAGCGGCTGATGTAATTGAGACGCCCCAAGAAACTCATCGCATCTTTCTTGTTCTTTGGAGGTGGCAAATCCTGGATAGCCTTGACCTTTGACGGTTCTAGCTCAATTCCTCGGCGGCTGACGATGAATCCTAACAACTTTCTAGTAGGGACTCCAAAGGCACATTTTGCGGGATTCGGTTTCAAGTTATACCTTCGAAGTCGATCAAAGAATTTCCTCAAGTCTGTTATGTGATATGTGCCCTTATTGATTTGATGATGATATCGTCCACATACACTTCTATCTTCTTGTGTATCATGTCATGGAAAATGGTTGTCATGGCTCTCATATAAGTGGCCCCAGCATTCTTCAGACCAAACGGCATCATTTTATAGCAATAAACTCCCCATGGTGTAATAAAGGCTGTCTTCTCGGCATCTTCTTCATCCATCCAGATCTGATGATATCTCGCGAAGCAATCCACAAAGGATTGGAGTTCATACTTGGCACAGTTGTCGATCAGTATGTGTATATTTGGCAGCGGGAAATCATCTTTAGGACTTGCTCTGTTTAAATCCCGATAGTCGACACATAATCTGACCTTCCCATCCTTCTTCGAAATTGGCACGATGTTAGCCAACTAGGTAGGATATTCAACCACTCTGAGAACCTTAGCTTTGATAATCTTGGTGACTTCCTCTTTTATATTCAGACTCATATCTGGCTTGAACTTTCTGAGTTTTTGCTTTACAGGCGGACACATCGGATTGGTCGGTAGTTTATGAGCCACTATAGACGTGCTCAAACCAGTCATATCATCATAAGACCATGTGAAAATATCTTCATATTCTTTCGGGAAACGGGTGTACTCTTTTTTCTCTGAAGGTGACAGGTGAATACTTATGCAAGTTTCTTTGACTGTTTTAGAATCTCCCAAATTGACTGTCTCGATTTCGTCCAAATTGGACTTATGCTTGTTTTATAAATTTTCCACTTCTCTGACAATTTCCTCAGGTATTATATCTTCTTCTTCTATTTTCTCTGAATCACTATCCTTATGTTGCGTTGTCTCATTACATGTCACAGTCATCGGTTCATCAGAATAAGTAATGATAATGTTGTAGAGAGAAAATGTAAAGGATAATAATAAATAATAAAATAGCAATGCATTAAATAATCTTGAAAACAAGTACGGCTCGATGACTCGAACAATTATTTCAAAACTAAATACGTCCAAAACAAAATATTGAAAATGTCTTAAATGCTTAAAAATGCTTTTAAAAATAGATCATGCTATTTGTGAGGCTACCCAGGAACTCGACGGGCCCGGGACGGTGCAGCAGTCAAGTACTTGAGAACAACTCTTTTCCCACGGTCTGAATTGTAAGGTCTTCCTCCTCCTCCTTCTCAACTATTGCATTGCAATCCATGTCTTCATCGTCCAAAAATAGGTTCCTTAGGCCAGCTAAAGCTTCATCCGCTTCAGATCCCCATATCACGTCAGTCTGTTAAAATGTCTGGCACAGATGCGGTATTGGCTGTCCAAGAGGGTAATAAGGACCACGCCATGGTGGCGACCAATTCTGATACTCGTGCCAGGTGTATTCATAACCAAGCCCAAAAGTTGTGCCATGACGCTTTAGCTGTATCGGTTTTGTGATCCCTTGGAGATTCTTGCCGAGACCCTTGCCGGGTTCATACCCTGTCCATAACAGTATGCTTTCAATCTTATTACTACACCATTTGTCTTTCTCAATTGCATTAACGCGCTCGATGCAATGGTACGTTTCTCCACCTAACTTCCTTCTATTCTCGACGATCGGAACAATTTGATTGGTGTAAATGGGATTACTCCCGTCCCCGTGGATGATTACTTCCTGATGATTCCATTCAAACTTCACAGCCTGATGTAGAGTGGAGGCTACGGCCCCAACAACATGTATCCAAGGTCGTCCCAACAGTAGATTGTATGTGGCGAATATGTCCAATACTTGAAATTCAACGTCAAACCAAGTCGGGCCCATCTGCAAGCATAGGTTGATTTCCCTAATTATGGCCCTTTGGGACCCATCGAATGCTTTCACGTTCATAGTTCTTGCTCGTATCTCATGTAAACCTTTACCCAACCTCTTCAAAGTAGTTAATGGACAAATGTTGAGACTCGAAACCCCATCTATCAGGACCCTAGCGATGAATTTATCCTCAAACTGCACTGTGATATGTAGTGCCCTGTTTTGACTCAGTCCTTCTGGTGGTAGCTCATCTTCGTGAAAAGTGATCTTGTGGTTTTCCAACACTTGTCCTACCATGTTGGCCATTTCTCCGATAGTGATGTTGTTGGGTACATAGGCTTCGTTCAACACTTTTATCAATGCGTTCCTATAGGCCTTAGAATTCTGTAGTAGTGATAGAATGGATATCTGAGCAGGGGTTTTGTTCAGATGATCAACCACAGAATACTCTCTTGCTTGCACCTATCTCCAAAGATCATCCGGGCCAGTTTCAATGATAGGTGTCTTGGGAGCGGCTTCTTTGCTTGTTCCTCCCAAATGCTCGGGCGTGTATACCCTACCAGTTCTGGTCATGCCTTGTGCGGCACCTGTTTCTTCCATTTTCCCCTTTCCTTTCCTTCTCGCCTCTACAGCATAGTCCCATGGTATAGCATTGGACTTAAAGGACGGTGCAGGTGTTACTGTCACAGTGAAGGGTGTGGTCACTTCCACCTCAAACGGATTTGGCGTAGCTGAGGGCGTTGTTACTTCAACCTCAAACGGAGTCAGTGCGGTTACTTCAACCTCAATTGGTGACTGAATCTGCACCACTATAGGTGTGAGAATGACTGGAGGTATTTTGGGTTCATCCCCTTCACGAATGAGCCCGATTGATCCTTCGGATCCCATTCTTCATCAATTTTGATTAAATTTACCCCCTCACCCCTGTGATCCGGGAGGGAATTGTTGTGGAGATTAGGTGTAGCCTCTTTTGCTTATATAACCTTGGTGTCAATCAATGTCTGTATCTTATCCTTCAAGGTGCGACATTCATCGATAGTATGACCCTTCATGCCCGAGTAGTAGGCACATGTCTTGTTTGGATTGACCCACTGAGAGGAGTTTTCCATGGCCACAGCGGGAATGGAAGTGACATAACCGGCAACCTTTAGTCTCTCATACAACTGGTCAATGGGTTCAGCAATAGGAGTGTATTGTCTGGGTGGTCTGCGGTCAGAATTTGGCCTAGGTTTTTGGTAATTTTGGCGGGCTGGTGGGGAGTGGTAGCATGCTAGCGGGGTGTTATAAGTATGGTAAGCGGAAGTAGGTTGTTGGTATCTGGGAGGCGAAGGCTGATATATGGGTGGGGGTGTTTGGTATGTGAGAGGAGACTTTGGACCTTGGGCTACCATCACTGCCCCTACTTCCTTGTTTTTAGAAATACCGCCTGACTGCAAGGCTTTGTTTGTATCTTGGAGTGCCTCAAAATTTGTTACCATTCCACTCTTAATCCCCTCTTTTATTCTTTCTCCTAACTTGATGATGTCAGAAAATTTATGGTTCTCAATAACCATCGGTCTCTCATAATACTGTGGATCCTGAGCTCGGACAAAGAACTTATTCATCTGTTTTTCTTCTAGTGCTCGCCTTACCTTCGCAGCTTTCGACCTCCATCAAGTAGCATACTCGCGAAAAGTTTCTATTGGCTTCTTCTTAAGATTCTGAATGTAGAAGACGTCCGGAGCATTTTCTGTATTGAACCTGAACCGATCCATAAAATCTGATGCCATGCTTACCCAGTTAACCCATTTCTATGGATTTTGACTGACGTACCAAGACAGGGCGTCTCCAGTGAGGCTCCTCATGAACAACTTCATGTAGATTCTTTCATCTTTACCAACCCCTACGAGCTTGTCACAATATGTTCTCAAGTGTACATTCGGATCACCTGTCCCGTCGAACATTTCGAACTTAGGAGGTTTTTAACCCTCTGGTAGTTCTACGTCCGGATGAATACACAAATCTTCATAATTCAGACCTTCGATGCCTTTACCGCCTTCAACACATTGGACTCGACTAGTAAGCTTCTTGAGCATTTCTGCCATGTTCTTGATAAGCAAGTCCTTCTCGGCGGTTTTAGGTATGTATAGGGTTTGTTTTGGAGTATGGGGTAAGGTTTCCACGTATATGGGGTTTCTTTGGTGGACACCAGGAGTTTGGTCGTAGTGGTAGTCGTTGGTTGAGTTTTGGGGATCAGGGGTAGGTTGTGGTGCGTTTTGAGGAGTGTGGTAGGTGGTGGTTTGTGGATACTGGGTTGGATGATGATGATGTTGTGGAGGGGTTAGTATTGGTGGAGGATTAGGATTTTGAGGAGGTATGGCATACTGATGAGGTGTGGGAGGATTTTGTTGGTTTTGTGTGTTATGGGAAGGTGCTGGGTTTTGGGCGTTATGTTGGTTGATGTCGGGGATGTTCCGGGTAAGGGAAAGGTTTGCCAAGTTCCGGACCTGCTCAAGCTCCCCTTGTAACTCCAGTATTTTCTGTTCCAACCGTAAGACCAAATTGTTCTGTGCCGGAGTACTCCGACCGTCCAAAGTTTCAGCATTTTCTGCATGAGTAGCGTTGTCTTTTCTAATACCGCTCATATCATCCATTTTGGTTTTTCCCTTGCTTTTAGGATCGCTTAGAGGAGGAGGAGGTGGAGGACCTCTAGATCTGGTATGATATGCTGATGATGCCAGTATGCACGAACCAACCTTAGGGGATGGGAATAAACAAACAAAGAAAAGAAGAAAACAAAAAGGTAGACAAGTCAGTAAGGAGCATTAAAGGATGTTTGCGGTATTAAACACATATTGTGGAATAATAAATTCACGTCCTAGTTTTGGGGACCTCAGTATGCCTGAGGTAGGCCTAAGCGACATATAGATTTGGAGAAAATCGAAGCCAATAACTGCGTCATTTCAGTAATATGATAGATGAACCAAATCTCTACTAAAACGACAATAATTATAAAGAGTCACTAATGGCATTTGCCTTATTACAACCAAAGTCTAAAACGAATCCAGAAAGCAAGAAAAACATCATTCCTAGTCTATTTGGTCCCAGAGGGACCTTCTCCATGCTTGGCCTTCTTTGCTCCATCAATCAGATTCCCCAGGTCGTGCATGTCCAACAGCAGATATGCCCTTGCTAGGAGCCCTCCTTTTGCCATCCGTGTTTTGACAGCCTGCAACCCTCTTTCTCATTTTCCCTTCAAGCTCCATCAACCCCTGCTCTAAATATTCCGACCTCTGTTGATTTAGTAGCGATTCCTTCCACTCGTTGATTGCTTCCATGTCTACTTTATGTTGTTCCAAATGCCTGGCTTCAATCTTGAAAACCCTTTTGCGCACATCCTGTATTTGAATTGTGCTTCAGTAGTGTCATCTATAACCCTATTCTTCAGATTAATCCTTGGCTTGGCATCCACTGATATATCATCTACCAACCATGATGGATGGAAGTTCACATGGCCGGCATGATATCAATCCGGCTCGATGGTATCTTTTTCCACAATGATCTTTTGATGCCACATGTGTTGTGCCTTGAACTTGAATGGGATGGCGTTCCCCTGGAAGTCTGCTTTGTACTGAACCATTTTGGAAACTCGTGGTATAACCTGTTTTCTCCCAGCTTGCCTCATAATCCTGATAGGAGCATAAGGATAGATACCCCTCAATCCGATTAGCACTAGATGAGGAGTATCTCTCGACCTGATGATGAATTCACTGCTAGGGAACCACTCGAACATCCAATGTACCTTATCATCAGTCAGATTGCTGAAGAAATGTACCCAAATCACAGCATTTTCTGGTTGCGCAAACCTGTTTGGGATAAAAGTCATTCTCTTCGGATGGTGATAGGCTATGTGGTCATTCCATGGTCGTCGAGTTCTTGACGTTATTCTCCTCTCTAAAGGTGTTCTAACAACCATACTTGCAGCAACAGATTGTAACCCTCGAAATGCCTATACCCCTTTTTGCAACGGTCTAAAGCTCGGTACATCTCAGCCAAAATCATAGGGGCAATAGTATAGGTTTGCCCCTCAATCCCCTCCATTAAGGTTTTAGTGACCATAGCTAGGCGAGTGTGGATCCTTTCTCCCTGTATTGGAAATACTAGTATCCCCAGAAAACAGACAATGAATACAAAAATTCGGCGGTGAGTCCAACCCAAAGAAGTGATGGCAAACTCATCATGATAAAGGCAATATGACTTGTTGTGCCCATAACGCTCATAGAGGAAATCGAATGGTATGTAAGACTTCTTCAGACAGACTAACTCATAATTTTTCCTGAAACCCATCATTATCAAGAAACCTCGAGAAGTGCAGTTTTCCAATACCAACAAACCAGGGCTGTCTCATGGGAGCCCAGCGAAGCCTCCTATTTCTTCTAAAAGGGGGAGTCATTTCTATGTCACAAAAACAAAAAACGGCTCTTTTCTCATCCCAGAACATGGTGGCAGCCTCAATTAATGCAGTGTTTGGATGAATGTCTAACAAAGAGGGTAAATTCCCGAGGACCCTCTTCACATGGTTTTCGTCACTTGGTGGGAGATTTTCCCACCAATCCAGCAGCAAAGGTAGGATATTTTGAACCATGCCGAACCTGGGGACTTCGTGCCTCATTTCTGCAAAACAAATAAAGTTAGCCCATTCCCCCTCCATATTTGGCTATTTACATGTTAATGATCAACATATTGGCACGTTTTCTCCAAATAATGCACAGATCGTGTATGGGAATCCCGACGGACTTTGGACAAGGCTTGTCTTAGCAAGTTATTATGCAGACAGCGTTCTAACCCATACTAGGTTTGGACATGATGCATGCACAGTTAATATTAGAGTGGGGGTTTCTAGAAGAGTCTGGACCGGTACCCTCAAGCGGACAACTTGACAGGGAAAGGCACGGAACCGTCGACTGTACAGCTGATCGACTAGTTTTACTGCAAATAAGCCTTTCCAAATTTAAAGGGTGATTGAGGAAGAGCGCGGACACTCATCAAGCGCCGCTATGGTATTAGTTACGCACGAGTAGAATATGATGTAGAGCATGCTTTATGCAAAGATAAAACAACACGTTGTCAAATATTTTGCATGATGAAAACAGTAAATGCAGTATTGAATGAAACGTAAAGACATAAAAAGAAAGGAAAACAAGGAAGGAGTTAGTTCGCGCAATATGGAAATTATAATAAAGTAAACAAGGGAGTGAGGGTGGGGAGAGACATGATGTAGCAATTCTTAAAATGTCTTGGAGCAAGCAAACATGACTAGAAGTAAAGGAAAACGCATGTTATGACCAAATTGAGCAGAGATTTGCATATTAATGCGAATTCAAATAAAAGGAAAACAGGGAAAAGGGTGTACAAGTAGAAATAAAAGGGAAACGGGGGCGGGATATTCATGTAACAGCAAAAATAATAAAAGACACGTTTATCAGAGAAGACTAATTCATATAAATCAAATTCGCTATGGTAAGAGCCTAAAAATATCCCCAGCAGAGTCGTCATGCTGTCGCGCCCCGTTTTCTCGCGAAAGCGGGTTTCGACGTCTTGACAACTCTTTTAAGGAAGGTGTTGAAAGAGAGAGTCGCCACCTAACGGGTTTGAGGTGCGTTAGGGCACCTATTTGTAAATAACTCAGGTTTAACCAGTTTGCGTCACCAAAGATCAAGTAAGGGCTCAAATTACCTCGAAGAGAAGGTGTTAGGCACTCTTCGAGGTCCACAACTGTGGCTATCGGCCGAACTCGAATTATATGAATTAGTCAGACAAACAAAGACAAAGAAAGCAAGAAGTTTGGGAAAAATTAAAACACAAGCAATTGATTTGAAGACAAGATGGGGGGGTCCTAAATTTTTTAGCCTAAAGGATCACCCCGTGCAACATAAATAATACTTCGTAACTCCCTCAAGATGGGGTGTTACTCGTATTATTCAGCGGGAACAGACTATCATCTCCTGCTACCCGATTACTATCTTTAAGTTGTTACCTAAAGCGCACTAGTTGATTCTAAACCGTGCCTTATGCGTGCACTACCCGTCCCATGCCTATGGTCCAGGAGGCATTTGAACCACTATTTTGGACAGTTCTAGACTTAACTTAGGCTGCTCAAAAAATAATAAAACGAGGCGACATACAAAATAAGTTGGACTTCATGTAAAAGCAATTAAGGGATAAAGTTAGCCTCCACACTTAGACAACAAATGTACGGGAACAAATTCTCACATTAAGCGTTTGACAGTTTCAGAATTGGGCCAAAGTAAAGCCATTAAGCCCTATAAACATAATTTCTAGGTGATTCCGGATTCAAACGTGTAGGTTGTTTCAGATAAGAAGTGCCACTTTAAACTTATAGACATGATTCCCGAACGACTATACAGTTTAGGAGTGTTTGATATTGCATGCCGATTATTGAGACTTCAGGTTATAAGTTATTAAACCTTTAGACATGATCTCTAAGTGATTTACGCAGTAGGGATAATAAAACTTATTGGAAATGCTCAAAGTTACTTATGCTTCCTAATAATCGCGTGGATAAATAATGAAAGAGCGCTTAAAG
This sequence comes from Nicotiana attenuata, assembly GCF_001879085.1. Taxonomy (NCBI): domain Eukaryota; kingdom Viridiplantae; phylum Streptophyta; class Magnoliopsida; order Solanales; family Solanaceae; genus Nicotiana; species Nicotiana attenuata. The sequence continues at coordinate 1,292,769 of NW_017670275.1, forward strand.
GGTCCAGTGGCGAGTAATGATATCCTATAGGCATGATTTCTAAAGATCGGCGATTTGAACTGATCTCACATATATTTAGCTCCTATAGGCAGGCTTTCTAGATGGATAATATGATGCAATAGTGAATTTAAGTAATTAAAATCCTATAGGCATGATATCTATTAAGCATGGTGCAGGTTGAAAGGGCTGTTATTAGCATTTATTACCTATAGGCACGATATCTAATAATCGGATAGAAATAGACATAAGAGAAGGTAGAATATTTAGTCAAACAATCACGCTTTTGAATAATGTACAAGTAATAGGCAAGTTAAGTCAAGTGTGTGATTTCCTATAAGCATGCTTTCTACAGTGCTCATGTAATCGAACAACACATATAGCAAACACATTGTTAGGTCCTTAGGCATATTATCTACCCATTTTGCATGCAAATATTAAATTCTACCCATTTCCCCTTTTTACTAGCATCCCAATCGTTTGTACAAATGTTATTACAGGCCCAACAATAAGTAAAAGATACAAAGGTTATATAACGATGAGAATAGACCCACAGTAAGCCTAGAAAATAATACCCAGCATTGCCTGGGCCTTCAATGACTTTTACACAGCATACCCAGGCCTTCAGTGATGAGCCATTTTCAATACACGACTCAGGGACCCGTAGATGAGTCCAGAACCAAGTTACCCAAACAAAGTACCAAGTGTTGCACCATTTAAGTCAACCAATTCAGGTACACAGCACATAACAGGGGAAGTAAAGTGAATAGGAATAGTTTTAGAGGCTGAGTGAGTGACTAGGACCAAGCCCTAGTGTGTTAGAGTTCACAGGGTCCTCAATTGGACCCCGAGCAGTGCTCACACTAGGGAGGCCAAGAACAGAACCTAGATATCCTTGGCTTTCAGCCGGCTAAGAATAGGAATTTAGAATGTCAAAGTAGTAAGTAAGGAGGGTAGACAGAGATCACTGAATTGAGCATGCAGCACAAAAGGTCAAGCAAGCAAGCAAGTTCAGCAAGGTTCACATAACAAGGTCTCACATAAACAACCATCATAGGAACTAGGAGAAGAGACAGGTTTGCAAGCATACATAGGTTGCACTATTGGACATCCAGAGGTCTAAGTCAAGCTAAGTCTAACCTAATTCCAAGTTGATCAACACTTGAACAAAATAGAGGGATATACATACTGAGGACCAGAGAAGGGAGAGAACAACAGATGAATCAAAGTATACTGGGAAACATGTGAGCATAAGAGTCCTAGAAAATAGAGTTGGAAATCCAGGATAGCATGGAAACAAGTTTGAACAGGTCTTAAAACACTCCAATATGCACAAGACTCATTAAAATTTTATTCAAGTAAGGGGTTCTCATAGAGCTAGGGCATTATCTAAACACAACATGCAAAAACAACATACAACCACAATACTGAAGTCCAAATTAAATGGTTAAGATGCTACAGGGTATAGAACTAATCCTAGGAGATAAGAGATCACATGGTGCAGATTATAGTGAAGCATGACATGAACAATATACTATTCTCATGCCTCAATTAACACGGAATGATATCAAAAAATGAACACCATCACAATTGAACCAAAGTTCAGATACATGTGCAGAAAGAAGAAAGAAATTAAAGGTTATGAAGGTTTAAACACTAACCAGTAGCAGAATTAAAAGAGTGCAGAGTGTAGTAGCAATAACCCCAAATCTCCGATGCTTCATAGTTCACAAGAGCCTCGAGAATGGGCTCCGAGCAATGCTTGCACCGGAGGAGGTTGTTCAACAATTTAGAGAGCGTTTGAGTGTGCTAGTAAGTGAGTAAGAGAATAGGGTAGTGAAAACACAGTAAGGATTCAGAGATTTCAATCCCTTGTTAAGGGGTTTCATGAGAGGGGTTTATATAGTAGCATATTTCATTCATAAAATAGGAAACACGGTAAACATTATACACAAAATAAGGAAACGTATACTAGAATCAATTAGAATCGATTTTTAGGGCAAATAATACACAAAACAAGGGAGTTCAAGACCTCAAATCGATCTTTGAAAACACCTTGGCACCCTGAAGCTGATCAAATAAGTCATCAATCCTTGGCAATGGATACTTGTTCTTGATGGTGACTGTGCTCAACTGCCAATAATCTATGCACATCATCATCGATCCATCCTTCTTTTTCACAAACAACACAGGCGCACCCTAGGGCGAGACACTAGGTCTGATAAAGCCCTTATCAAGAAAATCTTGCAACTGCTCCTTCAATTCTTTCAACTTTGGCGGGGCCATGCGGTATGGCATAATAGAAATGGGCTGAGTTCCCAGAGCCAAATCAATACAGAAGTCAATATCCCTGTCGGGTGGCATCCCTGGCAGGTCTGCAGGAAACACCTTTGAGAAACTCACGAACAATTGGTACTGAATCCATGGAAGGAACTTCTACACTAGAATCGCGAACATAAGCCAATTAAGCTATACACCCCTTCTCGACCATATGCCGAGCCTTCACATAAGAGATAACTTTACTGGTAGAATGGCTAGGAGTCCCTCTCCACTCTAATCGAGGAAACCCCGGCAAGGCTAAGGTCACCGTTTTGGCGTGAGAATCCAATATAGCATGATAAGGTGACAGCCAATCCATACCCAAAATAACATCAAAATCAACCACATCGAGAAGTAGAAGATCTACGCTAGTCTCAAGACTCCCAATGATAACCACACATGAATGATAAACACGATCTACAACAATAGCATCTCCCACAAAATCTTAGCTCTTCATTTATAATTTTTCGATAGAGAATAAGTTTCAAAAAACATAGATTTTTCTCATACATTGTTAGAATAATTCGCGGGGCAAGAGCAACAATAGCGTACCTGTCAATAACGCAGCGGAAGAATTATTGAACTTACCACCAAAATAATAGCCCCAAGTCGTACTCTGAATCTCTTGAAAATGGAGTTTTATTCACGAACTAAATATCCTAGATTTTGTGTGTGTTTGTGGGAGAATTCAAGAGGAGGTTTTTCTGTCTCTTGAAGTTGTATTAGAAAGCGTATGCAGACTTTTCCTTTTAGAGAAGAAAAGATACGGTTTTCTTCTGAAAAACCAACTTTCCACTTTTCCATATTTTTCTCCCCTTTTATTGTGCAGTAACTTCTTTATAGATAACTTCCTTATCTCTTTTACATGGGTTGGGTCAACCCACATAGAGCGACCCAAAACCAAAAAACCCAATATCTCCCACTTTACTCATGATGGGCTAGACTCAAACCAGTATCATGAATAAATAACACACTTAATTCATACAGACAAGTAGTTCGTGCGACCTGCGAGCATCAAGAGCTATAATATATTTCAAACCTATTAAGGTTATTCTGAAGCTCTATGTAGAAATACGATCACATTAGGAAAGGAATCACTACTAACATTAGGATCTTATTACTCGCTATACCCCAGACATCACCTGCTACTCCAGTAGCTAGTTATTCGATCCCTCATCCTCGAAAGAGGTGAACTCGAGTTCATGTTTAACTTTGTATCCATAATTACATTTGATACCCTCATGGTAAGTGTAATGCTCGACTTATGTATACAAGTTAAATTACTAAAAAAATTTACTTGTCTTCCCTTTCTACTCGAATCTTTCCATTCCAAATCAACTGCTTTCCTAGACATGCACTGCATTGCTGAATCATTCATGGCTATTAGCGACATGCTAAAGTAGCAACATTGATTGGCGCTTAAAGAGACAGTAAAAGGTCAAAGGGTATTCCAATAAAAGTTAATATAACTTTTTAGAATCTCACACAATGAAGAAGCAGGGATTCATTCTTTCATCATCCCATTGGTCGTTAGCACACGTGGTATGAAACACGTGTTACGGTGTTCTCACCATATATTAGTGCGTGTGTCTTATTCTATTAATCATTCAACACCGTACAGATCTTGGTCTACACACCTTCAAATGTCTAACCCGAGTTCCTCACTTCAATAATCCTCAAATCCAACCTTTTTGAGAAACTCGCATCTGGCATACAAAACAAGTCATACTCGAATGGTAAAATTCATAAGTTTGACTAATTGTCAACACTGACCTTTACAAGTAAATATAACCTCGCATTATCCAAGGTTCTATAAGGTCTCATATCTTCACGATTCTTAACGTAAGAGTCGATTGCTCATGTGAGAGAGATAATCTTGCAACTTATTCGACACACTTTATCTACAAAACATCATCACATGCATACGAGATATAAGCATAAATTCAAGAGTCAAATATTGATGAGTATATTATAATAATAAAGTCATTTTACAATACATAAATATGTTCATATCCTTCGCAAACCTAGAGTCATAACATGTTTCTCAAACAGGTCTCTAGATATCGCCTTTGTAAAAGGATCAACTATCATGATTTGCGTAGGAATGTACTGTAAATTTATCTCTCCACTTGCTACCATGTCTCTCACAAAGTTATACTTGATGTCAATGTGTTTGATCTTGTTATGATGCTTAGGATCTTTTGTGTATGCAATAGACGCTTGACTATCACAATATAGAGTCATGGGACCTTGAGAGTTCTTTGTAATATTCAAATGTTCAAAGAATCTCTTCAACCAAACAGCTTCTTGTATTGCAGACGCACAAGCCATGAACTCAGCTTCCATCGTCGAAAGGGATGTACAAGTTTGTTTCTTACTTTTCCATGAAATAGCACCTCCATTAAGTAAGAAAGCATAACCGGATGTTGATTTTCTATCATTCCAGTCACCAGCCCAATCAGCATCTGTATATCCTCTTAAGTATAAATCATTTTCACTATAACATAGTGAATAATCTACAGTTCCCTTCAGGTATCTGTAAATTCTCTTCACAGCTTTCCAGTGATCTCTTCCAGGATTGGATTGATACCTGCTAGCCAGACCTACCGCATAACAAATATCTGGGTGAGTACACATCATAGCGTACATCAAGCTCCCGACGGCACTTGAGTATGGAACTCGAGACATGTCTTCCTTTTCATTATCAGTCTTGGGACATGATTTTAAGGCTTAAAGTTTCACCTCTCTCTATAGGAGTATCCATGGATTTGCAATTATTCATGCGAAAACGCTCTAAAATTTTCTTTGTATAAGTTTCTTGAGATAGACTCAATAACTTTTTGGAACGGTATCTTTGGATATTAACTCCAAGGATATAGTCAGCCTCACCCATATCTTTCGTGTCAAATGACTTTGAACACTATGACTTGATAGTTTTCAAATACTCCAAATTGTTTCCGGCAGTAAAATATCGTCCACGTAAAAGAATTACAAGCATCCTATTGGACTTCTTCACATAAATGAAATGATCTTCATTGATCATGGTGAAATTATATGAGATCACCTCCGTGTAAAATATCAAATACCATCGCCTTGAAGATTGCTTCAGGCCATAAATAGATCTTTTCTATTTACAGACCTTCTTTTCTTGGCCTTTAATGATGAAGCATACAGGTTGTTCCATGCAGATTTCTTCGTTTAGTTCTCCATTGAGAAAAGATGTCTTCACATGCATTTGATGTAATTCCAAATCCAAACGTGCAACAATAGCCAAAAGTAAACGAATTGAGGTAAACTCACAACTGGTGAAAATGTTTCCTCATAATCTATTCCAACTTCTTGAGTAAAGCCTTTTGCTACCAATTGTGCCTTGTATCTTTCTATTGACCCATCCGCTTTGCATTTAACTTTGAGAACCCGTTTGTTCCCAATGGCTCTACACCCAGGAGGAAGGTTAACTAGATCCAGGACTTTATTGGTTTTCATGGACTCTAATTCTTCTTTCATTGCTTTCATACACTCATCTTTTCCAAGGCTCGATAAAGCCTCATTCACAGACTTTGGCTCATCCATTTCTGTGGGAGATACTAAGAAAACGTAATCCTCAATCTCATAAGTACATTTAGGTATTTTTTTCTGGTACTCTTTCATAGTTGAAATTCAGATTCGTCAGAAGGATTTTGGGATTGAGAACTCCCAATCCCGCTCGGATCAAGAACAAGATTTTGATTGATTTGATTATCAACTGTGTCAGAAGACACTTGCTAACTATCTGACTTCAACATTTCATAAAGAGCCACTTCATTCTCTACCTCGCCTTTCTTTGGAAGATCATTTTCTAGAAATGTAACATCTCGCGATTAATCTCAGTAACCCTTCCATCCTCTAATTCACTAATGAACACATACCCTTTGGAGTGTTTTGAATATCTTATAAAGATACATTTCTTACCTTTTGGACCTAATTTACCAAACTTTCTAAAAGAATCTTTTATATATGCAGCACAATCCCAAGGTCGTAAATCATTTAAGTTTTCGCTTATGACCAGTCCAAAGCTCATAAGGAGTGGAAGAAACTGATTTAGAAGGCACTTTTTTTAATATGTAGGCTGCGGTCAATATCGCATTTCCCCAAAAGGAGATAGGTAAATTTGCAAACGCCATCATGGACCTTATCATTTCCAATAGTGTTCTATTCCTCCTTTCTGCTACACTATTTTGTTGAGGTGTGTAAGGAATAGTTAATCGTCTGGTGATGTCCTTTTCATTAAACAATTCTTCAAATTCTTTTGATAGATATCCACGCCCTCTATTGGTTCTTAAGGTCTTAATCCTTTTGTCTAATTGGTTCTCAACTTCATTCAAATATTTCTTAAAGTATTCAAGTGCTTCAGATTTATGAGAAATCAAATAGACATAACCAAAGCGCGTGAAATCGTCAATGAACGTAATGAAATATAAAGCACCAGACCTAACCCCCACATTCATTGGACCACAGATATCAAAATGGATTAATTGCTATGGAAAATCAGCTCTCATAGCCTTTCCAAATGGTTTACGTGTAATCTTTCCGGCAAGACAATTATCACAAGATGGCATTTCAGTTTAAGAGAAAGAACCTAAATGTCCTTCCTAAGCCTATCTATTCATTCGATCTTTTGCCCTATGTGACCTAATCTTACATGCCATATAATAATATCAACACCATTATTACTAGAATAACATGCCATAACACAACAGTCAACATAATAGTTATACGTAGAATGATTACAATCTAACATAATAAAACCATCATAATGATGTCCAAAACCATAGAGAACATTGTCTAGAGTAATTCTAAGACCATTGCGACTAAAGTTCAAATTGAAATCTAAATCTAGAAGAACAAACACAGACACTAAGTTTTGTCGAATCCCTGGAACATATAGGACGTCATGCAATATCAAAGATCGGCCACCACGCATGTCCATTCTGCAAGTGCCTATTCCATTGATTTCAAGCTTTGCATTATTTCCCATATATACATGCTTTGATCCAGGTGGAACTCGACGAAACTTTATAAACGCTTCTCTATCACGGCTCACATGGTCGGTGGCCCCTGAGTCTACAATCCACACAAGATAAGATTCAGTTAATAAAACAGTGCTAGATATATATATATATATATATATATATATATATATATATATATATATAACACTAAGAGATGCGTTTTGAAATGCTACCTTTTTCGGCTCAGTGCACTTACGAGCAAAATGCCCTAGAACCTGGCAATTGTAGCACTTCATCTTACTCTTGTCTTTCTTCTTGTAGAACCGTTTTCCTTTCTTGGAATTTGGCTTGTTTCTTTTCTTGGAGGATCCTTCTCCGATCTCCTTACCCTTTCCGTCATTTTTTCAGTTTCTCTTATGCTTGAAGCTTGATCTCTTTGTACCACTTGATTCTGCGACAAAGGCATTAGGTACAGCTTTAGTAGCACCAAACCACTCGTCTTCAAGCTCCACAAGACTAGAAACATCAGCAAAAGTTTTGATGCTATCATTGTGGGTCAATTTGACCTTCAGATGTTTCCAATTATTGGGAAAGACCGAATCACTGCCTGAACATGTTGTTCATCAGAGAGAACATGGCCAGCACTTTTGATTTGAGCAATCATATTTGACATCACCCTTAGTTGTTGCTTGACTGTCACGACCCGGATTTCCCACCGTCGGGATCGTGATGGCGCCTAACTTTTTGGAATGCTAGGCAAGCCAAGAGATAAAGATTCAGTACGCTAACCACTATCCAATACAGTAAATTACATCAATTAAACAAAACAGATTAAAGGAAAGCAGAATTTCATAATAATCCAAGTACTAATACACGATTACCCAAAATCTGGTGTCACAATCCACGAACTACTAAGAGTCACTACAAATACTGGCTGAAAGAAAAATACAATTATTCTCGAATCTAAAAGAAAACAGGAAAACTAAGATAACTGGAAGGGGACTCCAAGGTCTACGAACGTCGGCAGATCTACCTTGGGTCTCTTGTTGGACTGAAGGCAGCAGCTCAAATCGGTCAGCACGGTCCGGTACCGAAATCTGCACAGAAAGTGCAGAGTGCAGTATCAGTAAAACCGACCTCATATACTGGTAAGTGCCGAGCCTAACCTCGGCGAAGTGGTGACGAGGCTAGGACAAGACACATATATAAACTTGTGCAGTTATACCATATTGTAACAGAAATAACAATTAACAGAAGATAAACAAACATTAACGGGAGGGGAAACATGCTGAGGGGTATCAAAACAAGAATCACAGCATTAGAGGAATTTAAAATAGCTAGTAGACCATGAACCGGTAAATAACAAGTAAACAGAGCAAGATGAAAAAAATGCACGGCATCAACCTTCGTGCTTTTACTCTCAACCTCACTAGATAATCAATAATGGAAATGTGCTCGGCATCACCCTTCATGCTTAATCACTCTTCCTCACCATGTAAATAATGGAAAACGTGCACGACATCACCCTTCGTGCTTTATCACTCTTCCTCACCATATAAATAATATAAACGTGCACGGCATCACCCTTCGTGCTTTATCACTCTTCCTCACCATATAAAGAGACAACAATAATAGAGAGGTAGAAATGGTAAGTCTTACTTAAACACTTAATTCCACAATACCAATCTCAACTTTGGGTAAAACCCCATCAATACCAAATTCCACAAAACATGATAAGAAACTTCTCAACACATCGATTAACTAGTCCACACATGAACAATATGGTCAAAATATAACATTTCCAAGAATAAAGCTCACTCACATGTTATGACTCGACGACAACGTATAGATACTCGTCACCTTATCTATACATCGTACTCAACAACCAAACACGTAACAAATAAGCAAATAACTCCTAATCCATCAAGCTAAGGTTAGCCACAACACTTACCTCGCTCCTCCGGCCAAAATCAAGGCTCAATCATGGCTTTTCCCTTCACACACGCCTCCGGACCAATAGAATCTAGCAAATTATCAATCAAACAATTCAATTTAAGCCTTAGGAACTACCCATGATAGCAAGAAATTCAATTTAGGCCATTTTGGAAAAAGTCAACAAAAGTCAACACCCGGGCCTGCTTGGTCCAAATCCGAAACTCGGACCAAAACCCGATCACCCATTCACACCCGAGCCCGGATATACAATTGGTTTTGGAATCCGACCTCAATTTGAGGTCTAAATCCCCAAATTTCAAAATCCCTAGCTTCTACCCAAAAACCCCCAATTCCACCATGAAAATCCTAGATTCTAGGTTGAAATCTTGTTATAAGAAGTGAAAGATTGAAAGAAAAGAGTTAAGAATCATTTACCTATGATTTGGGATGAACTAGCCTTTGGAAAATCACCTCTTGAGGTTTAGGTTTTAAAAATTTGGGAAATGAATCAAAAATCCCGTCTAAGTCCCTTTTACACAGCTACAGATGTCGCATTTGCGACCTGAGCTTCGCAATTGCGATGCTTGCAAATGCAAAGAACCATCGCAATTGCGAAGTTCTCCACACCTCTGCTGCCTTTGCAATTGTGAAGGTATATTAGCAATTGCAAACAAGAGCCTCCGCAAATGCGACTAAATGATCGCATTTGCGATCACTGCCCTACCCAGTGTTACTTCGCAAATGCGAAGAAGTCTTCGCAATTGCAAAGACTGCATGGCCCAGCTTATGATCGCAATTGCGATAAAAGCCTCGCAAAAGCGGAACCTGCAGGGTTCGCAATTGCGATGCCTGATCTCACAATTGCGAGATCAGAGGCCTGCAACAGGTTCAGTCATACCAGCAAATTTTCCTAAGTTCCAAAACACTCTGTAGCCTATCCAAAACTTACCCGAGCCCTCGGGGCTCCAATCCAATCATGCACACAAGTCTTAAAACATCATACGTACTTGCTCGTGCGATCAAATCGCTAAAATAACATCTAAAACTACGGATTTAACACCAAAACACATGAAATTCTCAAGAACGTTTGAAATTCCTATTTTCACAACCGGACGCCCGAATCACGTCAAATCAACTCCGTTTTTCACCAAATTTCACAGACATGACTTAAATATTATATTGAACCTGTACCGGGCTCCAAAATCAAAATACGAGCCCGATACCAATGAGATCAAACATTAATAAATTTCTTTAAATCCTTAAATTTTCAGTTTAACAATTATTAACAAAAATTCATTACTCGGGCTAGGGACCTCCGAATCCAATTCCGGGCATACGCCCAGGTCCCATATGTTACTATAGACCCTCCAGGATCGTCAAAATATGGGTCCGGGTCTGTTTACTAAAAATGTTGACCGAAGTCAACTAAAATCAACTTTTAAAGGCAAAAATTATTATTTTCTCAAATTTCCACATAAAGGCTTCCCGGAAACGCGCCCGGACTGCGCACACAAATTCGAGGAGAAATAAAGTGAGGTTCTGAAGGCCTCGGAACACCGGATTGGGTTCTAAAATGTAAGATGACCTTTTAGGTCATCACATTCTCCACCTCTAAAACAACCGTTCGTCCTCGAACGGACATAGAAATGTACCTGAGCTGGGAAAAAGGTGGGGATATCTGCTCCGCATATCAGACTCAAACTCCCAGGTAGCTGCCTCAACAGGCTAACCTCTCCACTGCACCCGAACCGAAGGATAACTCTTCGACCTCAACTAATGAACCTGCCAGTCTAAAATGGCTACCGGCTCCTCCTCATTGGTCATGTCCTTGTCCAACTGGACAGTGCTGAATTCTAACACGTTGGATGGATCGCCATGATACTTCCAAAGCATGGACACATGAAACACTGGATGTATCGCTGATAAGCCTGGTGGAAACTCAAGTCTGTACGCCACCTCTCCCACTCGATCAAGAATCTCAAAAGGCTCGATGAACCTAGGGCTTAACTTGCCCTTCTTCCCAAATCTCATTACGCCCTTCATGGGCGACACCCGAAGCAACACTCTCTCTCCGACCATGAATGCTACATCACGAACCTTACGGTCGGCATAACTCTTTTGCCTGGACTAAGTTGTACGAAGCCTATCCTGAATGATCTTAACCTTATCCAAGGCGTCCTGTACCAATTTACCAATAACCGAGCCTCCCCCAGCTGAAACCACCCAACCGGCGATCGACACCGTCTACCATATAATGCCTCATAGGGAGCTATTTGGATGCTCGACTGATAGCTGTTGTTGTAAGCAAACTCCGCTAACAGCAAGAACTGATCCCAAGAACCTCCAAAGTCAATAACATAGGCGCGGAGCATATACTCCAAAATCTGAATAGTACGCTCGGACTGCCCGTCCATCTAAGGATGAAATGCTGTACTCAACTCGACTCGCGTACCCAACTCACACTGTACTACCCTCCAGAAATGCGTGGTTAACTACGTACCTCGATCAGAAATAATAGACACGGGCACACCATGAAGACGAACGATCTCACGGATATAGATCTCTGCCAACCGCTCCGAAGAATAAGAAACTGCCACATGAATGAAGTGCGCTGACTTAGTCAGCCTATCCACAATGACCCAAACTGCGTCGAACTTCCTCTGAGTCCGTGGGAGTCCAACAACAAAATCCATAGTGACACGCTCCCACTTCTACTTAGGAATCTCAATCTTCTGAAGCAACACACCAGGTCTCTAATGCTCGTACTTTACTTGCTGACAATTCAGACACCGAGCTACATATGAGACAATATCCTTCTTCATCCTCCTCCACCAATAATGCTGCCGCAAGTCCTGATACATCTTGGCAGCGCCCGGATGAATAGAATACGGGGAACTATGGGTGTAAGGCCCCGGAAAATTTTGCAAAGTAATTTAGGATTTCGTGTTGCCAGGTAGGCTATTAAAATATTTTACGTGCTATTAACATGATGGACATCAATTGGATTTGGTAAATAAGTGTATAAGTCTTATAATAAGTAATTTGGGGTCCAAGGAAAGGCCTAAGTCTAAGCCAAATTGGAAAATTTCATAATGGGTTGAAATTCCAAATGAGTTCGCACAAGTCCCCACTTTGGACGAGAATATATGAATATATATAATGTGTTATGTGATGAGCAACCTGTCAAATGAAGGTCTTTGAGTCTAGTTTCTAACGCTTCAAACCGTTTGTCATTTGGACATTCCTACACAAAGTTATGATCAAATTACCAAAGGCTGGCAAAATGCGAGCCCGTGGCAATTCTGCAATCACAAAACCATTATGCGGTCCGCATAATTGATCTGCGACCGCAAAAATGGTCGAAAAATGGACCAGTGTAGCCCAGTTCTGGGCACCAGTTTTGTGGTGCATTATGCGACCCGCATACCAATTGTGCGGTCCATTATGCGACCGCAGACCCGAGTTCGGAGGGTTAATTTTCCTATTTTCATAACCCGACCCCATTTTGATATATAGGCTTTGGGGTTCATTTTTGGGTGATTTTATGAGCATTCTAGAGAGAGGTGAGAGCATTTTAGAGAGAGAAGGAGGAACCCAACATCCAAATCATCCAATCTTGCATCAATCTTCAAGAATCAAAGAACCCAATCACAAGTTCTGCATCTAAGAGGTAAGGTTCTATACATTAGACTTTAATTTCGAGTTTGGGGTATAAGATGGGTTATTAAGGTATGATTCTTGGGTGTAATAGTATTATGTATACATGCATGCACAAATTAGGTTTGTGGGAATATTGTTGAACACGAATAAGTAAAGATTAGGTTGGGTAATGAAGGAAATCTTGTAAAAGAGCCTTGAAATCAAGATGCACAACTAGTGTTAGATAAAATGCTCAAATGAGCCGAAACCATGAATATCTTCCTAATTTGTGTTCAATTTTGTTATGTCTCAAAGTAGATTGGGATTGCTAGAATTTCCAGACGTTGTAATAACTTAAGAAAAGCTTAAACAAGTTATGTTGGCTAAACTTTCTCTCTTAGAATCGAATTCCATAAATGTTTTCATAAGTTCAAGTATGGTTGGCTCAAAGTTGATAAATCTTATATTCCGGGTTATTACCCATAAACATGACTCTTCCGAAATGAGCCTTATGAATAAAGATATATATTCTAAGTATGAGTTGCGTGTTAAAACGTTACGGCTTTGAGTTGTATTTCAAATAAAGGCTAGTATGCCAAATTGTGTGAGAAAACTCGATATGGTTGATACTCCTAATTGCTCTTATGTGTACCAAATGTATTTGATTGATTGTGCCTAGTTGTTGGTAATCTATAAAGATGTTTGGAATGAATTACATGAATTTGTGTGGCAAGAATAAATGTGCAAGATGTGTCTCAATGCTTTCAATATGCTATATTGTCAAATGAGAATGTGTGAAGAATATGAAACATGTGCCAAAATGCCTAGACTTCAAGTGGAGTTTGATTTGAGATTGTTATGCCGAAATGTGTGAAATCCTCTTTATGCTTACGACCTGTAATTGCTCTCGTACGTGCCTATTATCTTGAATTGAAATGTTTAAGTTGAAATTGATATTGGTGTGAAATATGTGGAAAGAACTCGAATTATGAAATGCGGCCAAGTGCCAAGTATGATGTGATGATTGTGGCCCCAAGTGCCGATGAATTGATATGTGAGATCAAAAACTTGAAATGAGATGATTGATGGAAAAGGGAAACGTCTTGGTAAGACGGCTTAGCCGATCGGGCCGTGATCGGACACCATTGCCGCACACATAGTGGTATTGTGCTGATATTAAAACTGGAAAGTGACAATGAAATTGTGATTGAGATACACTCAAATAAGACGGCTTAGCCGATTGGGCCGAGATCGGACTCCGTGCTAAGATTCACGGTGGAATATGTATATGTATATATTGGCATAGAAATTGTGGTTGAAATTGGGAGTTGGTTGTGATGTGCATATTGTGAACAATGGTATTGTGAACAGTGGTATGGTGAATTGTGGTGAATCGGTATTAAATATCTTCTATCCAATAATAGTATTGTCTTCATATCCCGAGTTTCATTTTCACCATATGAACTTTCGAATATTGAAAAATTATTATGTTTAACTTGGCCTTTGGATATCATTAATTGTTACTTGTTGTTTACGTGGTTGCCTTTTCTTATATTGGCATTCTATTTTGAAAGAGGACCTTTAGCTATTCATACTAGTACTATTTGACAGTACTAACGTCCCTTTTTCCGGGGGCGCTACATCTTTAAATCGATGTAGGTGGTTCCATAGCAGACAGTGTGGGTCGTAGCTAGTGGCGCATCCTCTTTTCAGCTGACTTGGTGAGCCCCACTTCATTTTGGGGTCCTGTATCATTTGTTCATCATGTACTTGTATTTTGAGGTATAGCCAGAGCCTTGTTGCCGGCATTTCCATACTGCTCTTCAGTTGTATTTAGAGGCTCCGTAGGCAGGTTATGGGTGGTGTTTGATAATGGGGAATTGAATTAGAAATGTTGATATTTGGCAAAGATGTATACAACTTGTAATATTTTGAAAATTATGAATGAAGTTGCTAATGGAAATGAAATGGAAGTCGTTAATGATATATTTATAGAATTTGATTAATGGTGTACATTTCCTCTTTATTCAAAGACGAATTTGGGTATAATGAAATCTAACAGGCTTGCTCAGTCGAGTTTACTCGGTTGAGCGCCGGTCGCGCTCTTCAATTTTGGGGCGTGACAATGGGCCTCCTCTAGAATCAACTCACGAAGCCCATCCACATTAGGCACACAAACGCGACCCTGCATCCTCAAAACTCCATCATCTCTAACCGTAACCTGCTTGGCATCATCGTGCCGCACTGTGTCCCTAAGGACAAGCAAATGAGGGTCATCATACTGCCGCTCCCTGATACGCTCAAACAAGGAAGACCGAGCGACTGTACAAGCTAAAAAATGGCTGGGCTCAGAAACATCCAACCTCACAAACTGATTGGCCAAAGCCTGAACATCTAATGCAAGCGGTCTCTCACCAACCGGAATATATGCAAGGCTACCCATACTGGCTGACTTCCTACTCAAAGCATCGACCACCACATTGGCCTTCCTAGGATGATACAAGATGGTGATATCATAGTCCTTTAATAGCTCCAACCACCTCCTCTGCCTCAAATTGAGCTCCTTTTGCTTGAACAAATATTGCAAACTCTTATGATCCGTGAACTCCTCACACGACACTCCATATAAATAGTGCCTCTAAATCTTTAGCGCGTGAACAATGGCTGCCAACTCTAAGTCATAAACTGGATAATTCTTCTCGTGAATCTTTAGTTGTCGCGAAGCATATGTAATAACCTTGTCACCCTGCATCAACACCGCACCAAGTCCAATACGAGATGCGTCACAACATACTGTATAGGGCCCTGAACCTGTGGGCAACACTTGTCGCGCCCCCTTTTTCTTGCGAAATCGAGTTTCGACATTTTGGGACAACTCCTTTCCTTTTGGGATTGGGTAAGGTATTTGAAGAGTTTCCACCTAACGGATTAAGGTGCGTTAGGGCACCTAGAACAGTTAACTCATATAACCAGTTTACGTCACCAGAGATCGAGTAAGGGCTCGAAATTAACTTGAGGTGAAGGTGTTAGGCACCCCTCGAGGTCCACAACGGTGGGTCCCAGCCGAACTTAAATTAAGCGAATTATTCTTATGGGAAAAAAAACAATTTAGACAAATAGACATTACTTTAAAACAGGAATTAAAGGGGTCCTAGGTTTTAGCCTATAGTATCATCTCCATGCAATACTTGGTAACTTTCCCCAAGTGGGGGTACTACACATAGCATTAGCGCATGGGTCATCATTTTCTTTACTACCCAATTACTATGTTTCAGTTGTTACCTAAGCGTTACTGTAGCTTCTAATGCGTACCTTATGAGTGCACTACCCGCCCCTTACCTATGATCTCAGAGGTATATACGACCTCTACTTAGGGTGGTTCTAGACCGACCTATATTGCTTAAAAATGAAAAAAGCTAGGCGACAAACAAAATTCAGATAGGACGTCATGTAAAGAACAAATAGGGGCTCACATTAACCTCCACAAGTAGACAACAAATGCACGCAATTCAATCAGCAAATTTCGTTAATCAGGGATCCTATAGACAGGATATATTGATGAGCAGAAACAGAATACAAAACAACAGTTTACTAAGGCGGGCATCTGGACCTATCCGTTTTGCCTACTGATTTTATTAAGCCTTGAATCTGGGCATCTTCATGCAGTAAATATCATTGTTTTAAACCCCAGAATCATTAATACCCTAAAAATTTACCTAAGTGATTAACAGAATCCTATAGCCATGGTATCTACAATCGTAAACCTATAGCATGGTTTCTAAGCAAATCACTGATTTTAACTCGTAAAGGCAGGTTTTAACTCTTTAGATCCTAGAGGCATGCTTTCTAATTGCTGTATAGATTTAAACTCCTATAGGCAGAATCTCTAAGTGTTGACTTGATTTGAATTTCTATTAGCAGAATTCCTAAGTTTACAAACTGATTTCACCCTATAGGCATGATATCTATTAGATTAAATCATATAGACATGATTTCTAGGTTTGAAACTGATTCCTTTATTTCCTATAGGCATGGTATCAAACTGATTTTTAGTTCCCATAGGCATGATATCTATTAATCGCATATGGGCAGAATTCTTTAAGCACATTGTCAGGAAAATTATTATTCAAATAGATATGATCTTATAGACATGGTTACTAATGCATGTAAAAATGTGCATGGATCCTATGGACAGGATTTCTAATGCAAAAAAAAGTCTATGAACAGGATTTTTAGCATGTGAGTGAAGTACAAAACAAAGCAATCAGAAAGTCCTATAGACATGATCTCTAAACAAGTAGTAACACTCACATAATCACCAATAAACCTATAGGCAGGATTTCTACCCAAGTTTCAAGCAAAGATATAGGAAATCCCCCAACTTTTACTAAGAAACTCTAGATCTGTTTATTACAGAAATTATTATAGCCCAGAATAAATAAACTATATAACAATATCTATTACACTATAGGGAGCCTTGGCAGGCCCAAAATAAACCTGAGCGCCAGGCCTTCAACACAACAGCCTTGAAACAGTAGCAGGGATCCACAACACCTTAAGCCAGGCTTCCAGTGTGTCAAAGTTCCCAAAGAGCCTCAAGGACCCCGGGCAATGCTCACACTGAATCCACACATTCAACACAGAANAGAAAACAGTTTGATTTTTTAGGAACAGACAGGTTCAAATTACAAGACTACAAACAGAACAGAGTCCATATTTAGCAGATTGGTATTAATTCAGACATGGATGATATACCAGTCATTAAAGCAATCACAACAAGAGCAGAGATACTTGAATTACAACCATAACTGACCACACATATTGGCAATACCCAAACCTGTTCTGAATAGGGGAGCATACAACTGAATCTATCAAGGTTTCACATTACTAAAGATTACTTAGTTTATTAATTATCACTAGGTGGGACCATATAGGCATGTATTAAACAGAAACATGCTGAAGTTTGAAATAACTAACCAAACAAACACATAGCACAGGGTAGCAGGAACTAAAGCATGCTAGTCTAGAAAGAAGTAAACAGAAATCATGGGCCAGACATGCTAAGGTAAACTAACCACACAAGCACATAGAATAGAGTAGGAATTAAGGCATACCAGTTAGGAAGGAAGAAAACAGGAAACATATGGCAAACAGAAGCATATCGAGGTTTGAAGTAAACTAATCATTTAATCACACGGAACAGAACAAGATAACAAGAACTAAGGCATAATAGTTGAGAAAGAGATGGTCAGGAATCATGTATCAAACAGAAGCATGTTGAGGTCACTGACTATATAAACATATAGAATAGAATAAGATAACAGGAATTAAGGCATACCAGTTAGGGAGAAAGTAAACAGGAAGGTGAAGGCAATTGGAATCCAAGAGTCTAGCCTTGGCTTTCAGCCGGCTAGACAATGCAGCAAATCAGAGTGATAGAAAGAACTCAAGTTGTGTGAGTGTAAGTGTGTAAGTATAGGTTTGTAGGTGTGAGCTTGTGTGTCTCAGCGTGTGTTTAAAAATCAGAACAATGAAGGGTTTTTATAGCATATAGTAAGAGTAAAACCAAATAAGGTAGGAGAATCAATGGCACACAAATAAGGTATGAAAAATCAATTAGCAATCAGTTAAGGTCGGCATAGATCAATTAACTGGCATAAAATCGGGCTAGCATCAGTTAATGGAGTCAATCAGTAGTCAAATAAGGTAAGGAATAATTCCAGAATCAATTAGAAGTCGACTTTAATAACTAGAACATAAAATCAGGCCACTAAGGTTAAGTCAAAGGGAAGTAACATAAATTATCAATCAGACATTGGTCCAAATAAGGTAAGAACAGGTAAATCGAACAAAATAAGAAAGTATTAGTATCGTACAGGAAAGGAAAGATTAAAATCTCAGTAAAGGGTTTCAAAACCCTAATTTTGGGTAAACCGTAAAGTCAGCAGAGAAACAAGGACGAAATAATCACACACTGTGCATAATGAACATTGACAAGAGATTTATTCGAAAAGCACAAAGAATCGAACTAGAGAAAATCTGAAACCCTAATTTCAGGATAAGTAAATTAATAAAAAAAACTATAGGAATAACATAGATACGCACAGATACACGAAAACTTTAAAGAGAAAATACTCCAAATTAAGGAACCCTGACAGATCTAAAAAGTTCTAGGGGCCTAATTTTAGGGTAAGTAAAATTAAGCGGAAAACCCTTTTAACGAAATCATGAAAAGATTCACAGGTAGTCATGCAGAAACATAGATATGCTTTTTAACGGAAAATAAGTACTGAATCTCATCAGATTTCAAAGGATCTAAACCCTAGCTTCAGGGTAAAATAAGGAATAAGAAAAATCTCAGAGGTTCAAACCATTAGGAGATGGAGAAGAACATAGATGGAAAGAGATAAAGATTCGAACCAGATTCGGTTCAAAACAGGAGAGATCCACTTGCCATGTTAGGCAAGTAATTATGTAATACCATAATCGGTTATCCAGTAGAGAAAGGGAGCCGGATAAGGTAAGAAATCACCAGATGATTCCATATCTGGTTGGAATCGAAGGGGATTTGGTGGGGATTTAGGGTGACGACGCTTAGGGTTTGAGAGTGAAAGAAGGGGAGATTGAGAGAATTCAAGGGCGGCGACTAGTGAGAAGTGATTAGGGTTTAGACGGGTTAGGCTAATTAAAAGGGCTGGGGCGGTGTGGATCATTGATCTTAGGGATCAACGATCCTGATTTAAGGGGTTTCCGGATCGGGTAGTTAATTGGGTAAGGGTAATTGGGTAAGGGTAACTGGGTTAGGTTATTGGGCTGAGGGTAATGGGCTAGGTCCGAAATTAGTTAATTAAAAAGGGGCTAAATTTTAAATACCCAATTAATTTGATAAAATAATTTATAAAAATAGCTAATAAATGATTAAAAATCCTATTTATGCATGGAAATGATTTAAAATAATTACTTAATATTATAAAAATGTAAAAGGTAATTTTTCGGGTGAATAATGTAATTATGCATATAGGGGCTATTATTGCAAAGTTATTCCAATTATAGCCTAAGGATATAAATATATTTATGCATAAAATGATAAAAGCTTAGTATAAATATAAATGATAAATATCAAGTAATAAATCACATTTGTGATGCGATTAGTGATTATTTAGATAATAAAATGCTGGAATAAATTAATTAAAATCCTTTTAAAATTACAAAAAATTATGGAAAAATACTAGTGGATGTTCATGCACTATTTCGGAAGTATATATGCATTTTAAAATATATGAGGGAAAAATTGGATATCAACAGGTGCCCCTCTTTACCAGGGAAGAATGAAAGAGTTATCGGGTAAAGAAATGATGACCGATTTTGACCGAACGGGATGTTTTAAAAAATGTAGGCCGCACCCTGGTCTCTGAGCTGCCTACATATCCCTGGTTTTACAGGAATCAGGCCATGTGTAGTTCTGGACCCACCGGTGAATGAAACCAATGGAATTGTTATAGGAATGTTAGTATGTTCTGAAAAAGGTTCTTTTGTGAAGGGTAGTATCGGATGGGTTTGTGCAGAGTTATGAAGGCAAATCTGAATTGTAACAGATGCATCACAGGGCAGGTATCTGAATGGTCATAGAGTAAAAGGCAGGTAATTGATGGGAGTCGGTTACGTTTGAACTAATGGCAAGGTATAAATGGTATAAGCGGAAATCGGAGCGAAGGTTTTTCCTGTTTGAAGAATGGTTAACTCCTGGATTACCTGCAAAACTTAAAACACGATTCATGCAAGTATATAGATTACTGCGAGAATTTAAACATAATGCAAATTCCCTTTGGACCATGAAGGTTTTCTTTGGACGGAGAGGATGACGTCCTTAGACCATGACGTCCTGGGCCATGAGTCATGAAATAGGGGATTCGCAGGCCATGAAATGATGTTCTCGGGCCATGAAAATGATGCCTCTGAACCATGACGCCTTTGAATGATGATGTGCAGCATTGAGAGATCCTCAGGCCATGACATGGTGTCTTCAGGCTATGAGGATGATGCCTTCGGACTATGACGCCTTCAGATAGAGACATGATGATGGATTATATAAGCGAACAAGACAGAGCTTAGTCTTGTATAGAATGGGGACAGAGCTTAGTCCCGGAAAAGGTGAAATAGTGCTAGGTTTCAGATAGTGTAACATTCAGCTTAGATAAGGGAAGGTAGAGCTTAGCCTTATGCAATTGGGGAGGCAGGGTTTAGCCTTATGCAATTGGGGAGGCAGGGCTTAGCCTCATGCGAGGAGAGGAGACAATGCTTAGGCTCATGCAGTGGAAGGCAGTGCTTAGCCTTATGCAAATATGGAGGCAGGGCTTAGCGTCATGCAAGATTTGACAGGGCTTAGTCTCATGCGAGGAGAAGGCAATGCTTAGCCTTATGCAAATATGGAGGCAGGGCTTAGTCTCATGCAAAGAGAAGGCAATGCTTAGCCTTATGCAAATATGGAGGCAGGGCTTAGGCTCATGCAAAGAGAAGGCAATGCTTAGCCTTATGCAAATATGGAGGCAGGGCTTAGGCTCATGCAAAGAGAAGGCAATGCTTAGCCTTATGCAAATATGGAGGCAGGGCTTAGCCTCATGCAAGATTTGAGATCGGGCTTAGTCTCATGCAAAGAGAAGGCAATGCTTAGCCTTATGCAAATATGGAGGCAGGGCTTAGCCTCATGCAAGATTTGAGACAGGGCTTAGTCTCATGCAAAGAGAAGGCAATGCTTAGCCTTATGACAAATAGCAAATAGGAACAGAATATTTCTTAGCTGGAGATATGTTTGCGCTCGGCGGTCCGATTTATGAGGATATTGATTTGGTATGTGTATATTTGTGAGTACTCCTGTTATGTTCACTGTGCCTGCACCCAAAGAAAAATTGTGAGTTTTGAGGGAAAGGTTGGTTCGTGCCTTTGTCTGCTTGCTTTGCTTTGCTCTGCTCTGGAGGCCCCGTTCGAGTTATCCTGGGTAACACCTAGCTACCATAGAGATAAAGTTTTCGAAAAATATGCACTTATTTGATGAAATAGAGTTATTTTAGAAAACATAGTGGTATATTATATCAAGTAAATTAGATGAACTAATGATTGTGACACTTTCAGAGACATTGCGGCTTCTTTGCGTTAGAATTTTGAGGGTGCTCCAGTTTGGTGAATGATCCTTCGGCTGTTCTGCGTGTAACGAAGTTTGTTGGATCTGCTTCAGAATTTTGAGAATCCTTCTCAAAATTCTGCCCCAGTTTCTTAACTGATTTCTGACTGTCTTGCATATGATGGTGTCGACTGGACTTGTTCCGGAATTTTGAGGGTCCTCCTCAAAATTCTGCCCCAGTTTCTGGTTCTGGGGGAAATGAAGATTTTATTAAGATGGGACCGGACCCACAGGGCTGCCTACATATCCCCTCTTAAACGGGAATCAGGTCAAGCGTAGTTCAGTTACATCAGATGAAGGAATGTAAACAATCTAAACATAGTATCTCTTGACTGCATCTGAATTGATAGGTTTTGGCCAAACTTCTCCGTCCATTTCTGCAAGTATGAGTGCTCCTCCTATGAGTACCCTGTGAACCATGTAGGAACGTTGCCAGTTGGGTGAAAATTTCCCTTTGGCTTCATCCTGATGAGGGAAGATCCGCTTCAACACTAGCTGACCCGGTGCGAGTTGTCTTTGTCTGACCCTTTTGTTGAAAGCTCGGGACATTCTCATCTGATAAAGCTGACCGTGACATACTGCATTCATTCTTTTTCCGTCTATGAGGGCTAAATGCTCATAGCGGCTTCTTATCCATTCTGCATCACTCAGTTCGGCTTCTTGTATGATCCTTAAAGAAGGAATTTCTACCTCGGCCGGAATGACAGCTTCGGTACCATAAACCTGTAAATAGGGAGTTGCCCCAGTTGATGTGCGGACCGTAGTGCGGTACCACAATAGGGAAAAGGGTAACTTCTCATGCCATTGATTGTGATTTTCTACCATCTTCCTCAGTATCTTCTTGATGTTCTTGTTGGCAGCTTCCACAGCTCCGTTCATTTGAGGCCTGTATGCTGTAGAGTTTTTGTGCTTGATTTTGAAGGTTTCACCCATGGCTTTCATCAGATCACTATTGAGATTAGTGACATTATCAGTGATAATGGACTCGGGAACCCCGAATCGACAAACAATACGATCCCTGACAAAATCTGCGACGACTTTCTTGGTTACAGCTTTGTAAGATGCAGCCTCTACCCATTTTATGAAGTAATCGATGGCCACTAAAATGAACCGGTGCCCGTTTAAAGCAGTGGGCTCGATCAGACCGGTGACATCCATTCCCCAGGCAGCAAAAGGCCAAGGTGCACTTGTTGCATTGAGCTTATTTGGTGGTACCTTTATCATGTCTGCATGTATCTGGCATTGGTGGCATCTCTGGACATACTGGATGCAATCTGTTTCCATAGTCATCCAAAAATATCCTGCTCTGAGTATCTTTTTGGCTAGAACAAAATCGTTCAAATGTGGTCCGCAGGTTCCAGCATGTATCTCCTCGAGCAATCTGGAAGCCTCTTTTGCGTCAACACACCTTAACAGTCCTAGATCAGGAGTTCTTCTATACAGTGTCCCTCCGCTTTGGAAGAAGTGATTGGACAGCCTCCGCAGTGTGCGTTTCAGAGTATGGTTCGCCTGTTCTGGGTATTCTCCTTTTGCCAAATATTCTTTGATGTCGTGGAACCAAGGTCTTCCATCCGTTTCCTCTTCAACATGAGCACAGTAAGCCGGTTGATTATGTATCTTTACCGGGATAGGATCGATAAAATTTTTGTCTGGATGTTGTATCATTGATGACAAGGTGGCCAGTGCGTCTACGAACTCGTTCTGGACTCTTGGAACATGTTTGAATTCTATCTTTGTGAACCTCTTCATCAATTCCTGCACATGATACAAGTATGGTAGTATCTTGGTGTTTTTCGTAGCCCATTCTCCTTGAACCTGATGCACCAGAAGATCCGAATCGCCAATTGCTAGCAACTCTTGTATATTCATATCGATGGCTAAATTGAGCACCATGGTTTAATCTTCATATTCTGCCATATTGTTGGTGCACGGGAACCTAAGCTTTGCGGATACCGGGTAATGTTGACATGTCTCTGACACCAAAACCGCTCCAATACCCACTCCTTTGAAGTTTGCAACTCCGTCGAAGAACATTCTCCAACCGTCATAGGCTTCAGCAATGTCCTCTCCTACGAATGACATTTCTTCGTCAGGAAAATACATTTTTAATGGTGCGTATTCTCCTCCCACAGGATTTTCAGCAAGATGGTTTGCCAATGCTTGTCCTTTGACTGCCTTCTGAGTTACATAGATGATGTCGAACTCACTTAACAATATCTGCCACTTGGTTAACTTCCCGGTTGGCATGGGCTTCTGAAAGATGTACTTCAGAGGGTCCATCCTGGATATGTGGTATGTGGTATAGCACAGAAGTAATGCCTCAATTTCTGAGCTGTCCATATTAGAGCACAGCAAGTGCGTTCTAGCAGAGAATACCATGCTTTGTAAGGTGTGAACTTTTTACTCAAGTAATATATGGCTTGCTCCTTTCTTCTTGTTTCGTCATGTTGTCCCAAAACACATCTGAAAGCCCCATCTGATACGGACAGATAGAGTAGCAAAGGTCTCCCAGGTTCTGGCGGACTAGGACTGGTGGCGTAGACAGGTATTCCTTGATTTTGTCAAAGGCCTTTTGACAATCCTCGATCCAACTAGTTTCAGCATCTTTCCTCAACATTTTGAAGATGCGTTCACATATTACTGTGGACTGTGCTATGAAGCGGCTGATGTAGCTGAGGCGTCCTTGGAAGCTCATCACGTTCTTTTTGCTCTTCGGTGGTGGTAACTCTTGGATAGCCTTGACTTTGGACGGGTCCAACTCGATTCCTCGGCGGCTGACAATGAATCCCAATAGCTTTCCTGCGGGAACCCCGAATGCACATTTTGCGGGGTTCAGTTTTAAATTGTACCTTCTTAGCTTGTCAAAGAACTTCCTCAAGTCTGCTATGTGATCTGCGGCCCTTTTGGATTTGATGATGACGTCGTCGACATATACCTCTATTTCCTTGTGTATCATATCATGGAAGATGGTTGCCATGGCTCTTACGTAGGTAGCCCCAGCATTCTTTAGATCGAATGGCATCATCTTGTAGCAGTACACTCCCCATGGTGTAATGAAGGTTGTTTCCTCTGCGTCTTCTTCGTCCATCCAAATCTGATGATAACCCGCGAAGCAATCTACAAAGGATTGGATTTCATGCTTGGCGCAATTGTCGATCAGAATGTGTATATTTGGCAGCGGGAAATCATCCTTGGGACTTGCTCTATTTAGATCCCGATAGTCAACACACACCCTTACTTTACCATCTTTCTTCGGAACTTGCACGATGTTGGCTAACCAGGTTGGGTACTCAACTACCCTGAGGACTTTGGCTTTAATTTGCTTAGTGACTTCTTTCTTGATCTTTAGGCTCATGTCTGGTTTGAACTTTCTGAGTTTCTGCTTTACCGGCGGACACATTGGATTGGTAGGCAACTTATGAGCCACTATGGATTTGCTCAGGCCGGTCATATCATCATATGACCATGCAAAAATATCCTCATATTCTTTCAGGAAACAAGTGTATTCTTCCTTTTCTGATGGTGATAGGTGAATGCTTATGCGAGTCTCTTTGACGGTTTCAGAGTCTCCCAAATTGATTGCCTCGGTTTCGTCCAGATTGGACTTAGGTTTGTTCTCAAAATTCTCAACTTCCCTAACAATTTCCTCAGGTATTTCGTCCTCCTCTTCTGAGTCACTATCCTTATATTGCGTTGTCTCATTACATGTCACAGTCATGGGTTCATCAGGAAAAGTAATAATAATGTTGTAGAGAGAAAAAAAATGTAAAAGATAATAATGAATACTAAATAACAATGCATTAATTAAATTTTTGAAAATATCCAAAACAGGTAGGGCTCAATGACTCGAGCAATTATTTTGAAACAAAATGAGACTTTAAAATAAATACTGAAAATATCTTAAATGCCTAGCATGGCTATTAAAACAAATTAGGCTAATTTCCAAGTCTACCCAGGAACTCGGCGGGCCCGGGATGGTATGGCAGTCCAATTCTTGAGGACAGCTCCCTTCTCCACGGTCTGAATGGTGAGGCCTTCTTCCTCCTCCTCCTCAACTATCACGTTGCAATCCATATTCTCGTCTTCTAGAAACAAATTCCTTAGCCCAGCCAAAGCTTCCTCCTCTGCAGATCCCCATATTGTGTCGGCCTGGTGAAAAGTCTGACTCAGATGTGGCACTGGTTGCCCGAGAGGGTAATAAGGACCACGCCATGGTGGCGACCAATCATTATATTCTTGCTAGGTGTATGGGTATCCCATCCCAAAAGTTGTGCCGTGACGTTTCAACCGTATTGGTTTGGTGATGCCCTGGAGTTCCTTCCCAAGCCCTTTGTCGGGTTCATACCCAGACCATGCCAGTATGCTTTCTATTTTGTTACTCCACCACTTGTCCTTCTCAATTGTGTTGACATGCTCAATGCGATGATAAGTTTCTCCACCCAGCCTTCTTCTATTCTCGACAACCGGGATGGTTTGACTGGTGTAAATGGGGTTACTCCTATCTCCGTGAATGATTACCTCCTGATGGTTCCATTCAAACTTCACGGCCTGGTGTAGTGTGGAAGCCACAGCCCCAGCGGTATGTATCCAAGGTCGTCCCAATAGAAGATTGTATGTAGTAGATATGTCTAGTACTTGGAACTCAACATCGAACCAGGTCGGGCCCATCTGCAGGAAAAGGTTAATCTCCCCAATCGTGGCCCTTTGAGACCCATCAAATGCCTTCACGTTCATACTTCCTGCTCGTATCTCATGGAAATCTTTGCCCAACCTTTTTAGAGTAGTCAATGGACAAATGTTAAGGCTTAAACCCCATCTATTAAGACCCTGGCGATGAATTTGTCCTCAAACTGTACGGTGATATACAGTGCTCTGTTGTGGCTTAATCCTTGGGGTGGTAATTCATCTTCGTGGAAGGTGATTTTGTGACTCTCCAGCACTTGCCCTACCATGTTGGCCATATCTCCGCTGGTGATGTTGTTGGGTACATAAGTTTCATTCAACACCTTCATCAGAGCACTTCTATGTGCCTCAAAAATTTGCAATAGTGGCAGGATGGATATCTGGGCGGGAGTCTTGTTCAGATGATCGACGATAGAGTATTCTCTCGCCTATACTTTCCTCCAAAGATCATCTGGTCCAGTTTCAATGACGGGTTGTCTGGCAGCAGCTTCCTTGCTTGTTCCTCCCAAATTTTTGGGTGTATAGATCCTTCCCGTTCTAGTCATTCCCTGTGCGGCACCAGATTCTTCCATCTTTGCTTTTCCTTTTCTCCTAGCTTTGGCAACGTAATCCCAGGGTATGGCGTTGGACTTGAAAGGAGGTGTGGGTGCTACTGTCACAGTGAAGGGTGTGGATATTTCTACTTCAAATGGAGCTGGTGTGACAACAGGTGTTGTTACTTCAATTTCGAACGAGACTGATGTGACTACTTCAACTTCGACTGGCGGTTGTATCTGTACCACAATAAGAGTGAGTGTGACTGCAGGTTTATGGTCATCACGTTCCCGAATAAGACCAATTGACCCCTCAGGATCCCATTCTTCATCAGTTTCTATCACATTTACTCCTTCACCCCTATGATCTGGGAGGGGATTGTTGCGGACATTTGGCGCGGCCTGCTTTGCTTGAATGACTTTGGTATCAATCAGGGTTTGAATCTTATCTTTTAGGTTGCGGCATTCATCGATAGTATGCCCTTTCATGCTAGAGTGGTATGCACAGGTTCTGTTCGGGTTGACCCACTAGGAAGAGTTTTCCATTGCAACAGCAGGAATGGGGGTAACATATCCAGCAGACTTCAATCTTTCATATAGTTGGTCAATGGGTTCAGCAATAGGGGTATATTGTCTGGGCGGCCTGCGATCAAAATTGGATCCGGGTTTTTGGTAGTTTTGATGGGTTGGAGGTGAATGATAATAGGCTGGCTGGGTGTTATAAGTGTGATAGGTGGTGGCTGGTTGAGAATATCTGGGAGGTGAGGGTTGATATGTAGATGGAGGTGTTTGGTATATGAGTGGAGATCTTGGGCCTTAGGCCACCATTACTGCCCCTACTTCTTTCTTCTTTAATATACCCCCTGACTGCAATGCTTTGTTCGTGGCCTGCAATGCCTCGAAATTGGTGTAACGACCCGGCCAGTCGTCTCATGAGTTACCGCTCTGTTTCCCCCATTTCTGCTTCGTATTGTTTTGTTTATCCATGTTTTATAGTATCAGGTTGGTCGGATTGAATCCGGAATGATTTTGGTGAAGTTTGAGACACTTAGTCTCTTTTAAGAAGGCTTAAGTTGAAAAAGTCAACCGGATGTTGACTTATGTGTTAGAGGGCTCGGATGGGAGTTCCGATGGTTCGGTTAGCTTCGGGAGGTGATTTGAGACTTAGGAGTGTGATCGGAATGGGTTTTGGAGGTTTGGAGAAGATTTAGGCTTGAATTGGCGAAGTTGATGTTTTGGCGATTTCCGGTTGGTAGGCGAGATTTTGATATAGGGGTCGAAACGGAATTCCGAGAGTTGCAATAGCTTCGTGGTGTCATTTGGGATGTGTGTGCAAAATATCAGGTTATTCGGACGTGGTTTGGTTGGGTTTTTGATCAAAAGCAGAATTCGGAAGATTTTAGAAACTTAGGCTTGAATCTGAGGTGTTTTGGTTGATTTGATGCTGTTTGAAGTGTTTGATGATTGGAACAAGTTTGAATAAGGTATTAGGATATGTTTGTGCTTTTGGTTGAGGTCCCAGGGGCCTCGGGGTGATTTCGGGTGGTTAACGGAGAAGTTGAGATGTTATTGCAGCTGCTGAAATTGCTGCTTCTGGTGTTTTTGCACCTGCGGTTTGGGGACCGCACATGCGGCGCCGCACGTGCGGAAGGGGAGACGCAGAAGCGGATTTGAGAGGAAGAGTCAGGAACTGCAGATGCGGTAGTTGGACCGCACCTGCGGAGTCGCAGGTGCGGAGAGTTGACCGCAGATGCGGATTTGGCCTATTAAGTGATTTCCGCAGAAGCGGAGAAAAGACCGCATATGCGCTACCGCAGAAGCGGCGATTGTGCCGCAGATGTGGAACAACTGGACAGAAGAATTAAAAAGAGTCCTTCGCGAATTTTGGGTTATTTCACCATTTTTGACTTCGGCTTGGGAGCTTTTTGGACGATTTGGAAGAGCGATTTCAAGGGAACTTCATTGAGGTAAGGATTTTGGACCTAAAACTCGTTCCTATGCTATTATTTCATGGATTAGAGCTAGAATTTGTGGGAATTAAGGGTGAAAATTGGGGAAAGCTAGGGTTTAGGATGGGAGACTTATGATTGAGGTTTTGATGGGCCATATGAGGTCGGATTTATGAGTTTTTGTTATGTATGAATTCGTGGGGAGATAAGGAATCTATTGGTGTAAAAGTAATCAAATTCCGAGACGTGGGCCCGGGGGTCGGGTTTTGGTAATTTCGGGATTTGTGTTAATTATTGATTGTTTTCGCTTGGGCTTCGTTCCCTTAGCCTATTTTGACCTCCTCGTTCTGATTTTGGATAGATTCGACGCGAGTGGAGGCCGATTAAAGGGGCAAAGGCATCACGAGCTAGAGATTTGACCGGTTCGAGGTGAGTAATGATTGTAAATGATGTTCTGAGGGTTTGAAACCCCGGATTGCACATCGTAGTGCTATATTGAGGTGGGGCACACGCTTGATAACGAGCGTGGGGTCGTACACTATTGGGGATTGTGACTTGGTCTGTTCCGATTGATGATTTTACCGCGTATTTGACTGAAATCTATTTGCTATCATCATTATTTGGGCGGAATGCCATATTTGGGCTTCGTGCCAACTATTTGAACTGTTCGAGGGATTTTTATTGATATTTCCTCACTGTTTTGACTTTATACTTGAACTCAATCATGTTATTTTCCACTGCATTTATACCCAGCCATGTTTACTCCCTTTTAATACTTAAATGATATTTTAAATGATGTTTGGGCTGAGAAATACTGTTTTACTACTGTCCGAGGGGCTTGTGAGGATTTTTGACTGAGTAAGGCCGAGGGCCTATGTTGTGAGGAAACACTAGATTGATATGAGGCCGAGGGCCTAGTGATGACGCCACGAGATGGCTTGATATTGCGCTTGGGCCGTAAGTGGCCCCTCCAGGAGTCTGCACACCCCCAGTGAGCCCGAGTACCCAGTATGATGTGAGATTGAGCCCGAGGGGCTGGTATGGTTCTAAGATATTGCCCGAGGGGCGGAGTTGTTGATACTGTGCCCGAGGGGCAAACTTCTATGTGTTTATTTTTCCTTAATTGCCTGTCATTTTCCTGCTTTCCTATTGAGAAAAAAAAGGATTTCTATTTATCTCTTGACTGATTTACTGTTTTCAAATGGTTTTACTGCTTCATTATAGATTGCCCCGTGCCTTACGTGATTCCTCGCTTTCAGCCTTTATTTACATTTGTTACTCACTGAGTTGGAGTACTCACTTTACTCCCTGCACCCTATGTGCAGATTCAGGCGTGTTTGGTTCCGCTCCCGAGTGCTGATCCTCATAGCTTCAGGCGGACATTGGGATCCTGGGCCCTGACGAAGAATTTGTTCATCTGCTCTTCTTCTAATGCTTGCCTGACTTTTGCAGCTTCTGACCTCCATCGAGTAGAATACTCGCGGAAGGTCTCTGTTGGTTTCATCTTTAGATTTTGTGTGTAGAAGACATCCGGTGCATTCTCTGTGCTAGACCTGAATCGATCCATGAAGTCCGACGCCATGCTTACCCAATTGACCCACTTCTTGGGATTTTGACTGATATACCATGATAGGGCATCTCTAGTGAGACTTCTCATGAACAGCTTCATGCGAATCCTTTCATCTTTTCCAACACCCACGAGCTTATCACAGTATGTTTTCAAATGTACTTTCGGGTCACCTGTTCTGTCAAACATTTCGAACTTAGGAGGTTTGTAACCTTCCGGAAGTTCCACGTCTAGCTGAATGCACAGATCCTCATAATTCAGACCTTCAATTCCTTTGCCTCCTTCAACACACTGGACTCGGCTCGTGAGCTTCTTGAGCTCTTCGGCCATGTTCTTGATGAGCAGGTCCTTCTCGGAAAATTCTGGAGCGTATGATGTTGGTTGAGTAGAGTGAGGTAAGGTTTCCACATATATGGGATTGTTTTGGTGGTTGCCAGGGGTTGGAGTGTAGTGGTGATCGTTAGTGGAATTTTTCGGATCAGGGATAGGTTGTGGGGTATTATGAGGAGTATGGTAGGTGGTTTGCGGGTACTGAGTAGGAAGATGTTGGTGTTGAGGAGGATTTTGGGGAGGAGTTGCATATTGATGGGGTGCGGGAGGATTTTGTGGACGTTGGTTTGGTGTGTTTTGAGGAGGTGCTGGGTTTTGAGCATTTTGTTGGTTGACATCTGGGACGTTTAGGGTGAGGGAGAGGTTTGCCAAGATGCGAACCTGCTCAAGTTCTCCTTGCAACTCCAGTATTTTCTGCTCCAATCGTAGGACCAAATCATTTTGAGTCGGAGTACTCCGACCGTCTGAAGTTTCAATATTCTTAGCATTTTCTTTTCGGATGCCACTCAAATCATCCATCTTAGCTTTTCCTCTGCTTTTCAGATTACTCGAAGGAGGAGGAGGTGGAGGGCCTCTAGATCTGGTGATATGCTGACGATGCCAGTATTTGCGAACCAACCTTAAGGGATAGGAATAATCAAAAATAAAGAAAAAACAAAAGGTAGACAAGTCAGTAAGGATTTTAAAAAACATTTGCAGGATTTAAACACATATTGCGGAAATGTAAATTCGCGTCCTAATTTGGGGAACCTCGTTGTGCCTGAGGTAGGCCTAGCAACAAGTAGATTTGGAGAGATTTAATGCTGATAAATGCCTCATTTCATTAATGTAATAAATAAGACGAACCTAAAAACGACAATAAATAAATGAGTTACTAATGGCATTTGCCTTATTACATTTGAATTCAAAAATGACTCAAAATAGATAAACCTAATCTACTTGGTCCCGGAAGGACCTTCTCCATATTTGGCCCTCTTGGCTCCATCAATCAGGTTCCCCAGGTCATGCATGTCCAGTAGCAGGTATGCCCTTGCTCGATGTCCTCCTTCGTTTCCTTCTGCATTTTGACAATCTACGACCCTTTTCCTTATCTTCCCTTCCAGTTCCATTAGACCCTGCTCCAAGTACTCCAACCTTTCTGCCGACCTCGTAGCTATTTCTTTCCACTCGTTGATTGATTCCATGTTGAACTTGTGTTGCTCCAGATGCTTGGCTTCGGATTCAAGGACCCTCTTACGTAGCCTCTCATATTTCACTTGTGCTTCAACGACTTCATCTATGACCCTGTTTCCTTGACCAACCCTTGGCTCGAATATTCCTGCTATGTTATCTTCGAACCATGAGGGGTAGAAGTACACGTGACTGGCGTGATACCGATCCGGCTCGATGGTATCCTTTTCCATAATAATCTTCAAGTGCCACATGTGCTGGGCCTCACATTTGTATGGAATGGCGTCACCCTGAAAATCGGCTTTGTAATGACTCATTTTGGAGATTCGTGGTATGACTTGTTTCCTACCAGCTTGTCTGATAACCCTGATAGGAACATAGGGATATATTCCCCTTAACCCAATCAACACTAAATGCGGAACGTCTCTAGATTTGATGATGAATTCATCGGTAGGGAACCACTCAAACATCCATTGAACCTGGTCCTCAGTCAAATTGTTGAAAAACTGTGCCCATTCTATAGCGTTCTCTGTCTGTGCAAATCTGTCTTGGATAAAGGTCATTCTTTTAGGATGGTGGAAAGCGATGTGATCGCTCCATGGTTTCCTTGGAAACTCTTGACGGTACTGACCCCTCTGAGGATGCTCTAACAACCAAATCTGTAGTAGCAAGTTACAACCCTCAAAGTGTTTGAACCCTTTCTTGCAACGATCCAAAGCCCGGTATATGTCTGCTACAATCATCTGGACAATAGTATAGGTTTGTCCCTCAACTCCCTCCATTAGAGCTTTGGTTACAATGGCCAACCTGGTGTGAATTCTGTCCCCTTGGCTAGGGAACACCAACATACCCAGAAAGCAGACGATGAATACAAAAACCTTGCGGTGAGTCCAACCTAGGGAAGTGATGGAGAATTCGTCGTGAAAGATACGGTAAGATTTGTCGTGCCCATATAGTTCATAGAGGAAGTTAAAGGGTATGTAAGACTTCTTCAAGCACTCTAAGTCCTCATTCTTTCTCAGGCCCATCATTTTCAGAAACCCCCTAGTATTGCGGTTTTTTGGTACTAGCGAACCGGGACTATCCCATGGTAATCCAGTGAACCCTCCGATTTCTTCCAGGAGAGGAGTCATTTCTATGCTACCAAAACGGAATATAGATTTTTCTCCGTCCCAGAACATAGTAGCAGCTTCGATCAGCATGTTGTTTGGTTGAATGTCCAATAAGGAAGGTAGATTTTCAAGAACCCTTTTCACGTGGTTTTTATCGCTTGGCAAAAGATTTTCCCACCAGTCCAACAATAGTGGTGGTATATTTCGGATCATGCCGAACCTGGGGACTTCGTGCCTCATTTTCTGCAAAATAAATAGAGTTAGACCCTTTCCCCCTCCGGATGCGACTACTTACACATTAATGATTAGCATCTCGGCATTATATCTCTCCAAATAATGCACATATTGTGATTGTGTCCGTTAGGATTATGTAAATCATGTTGGACTTTGGACAAGGCTTTCTTAGAGGGTTATTATGTGGACAACATATTAATCCCGGCTAGGTTTGACCATGATGCATGTACAGTTATTTATCAGAACAAGCTTTCTATAGAAATCTAGATTGGTACCCTCAAGCGGACAACTTAAGGGGGAAAGGCACACAACCGTCGACTGCACCATTGATCGACTAGTTTTACCGCAAATAAGCCTTTCCGAATTTAAAGGGTGATTTTAGGAAGAGTGCGAACACTCATCAAGTGTCACTATGGTATTAATACGCACGAGTGGAATATGATGTTGAGCATGGAGTTATGTAAAAAGAAAATAACACGTTGTCAAGTATTTGCATGATGAATAACAATGAAATGCGATATTTAATAATTGTAAAGACATTTAAGAAAAGGAAAACAAGGAGATAAGTCAGTTTCCATAGTAAAGTGATAAAGCAGGGGAGGGAGATCACAAATGAATAAGGATAGACAAATAAATTCACATAGAATGGGAAAGGGTGTGCAAGTATTAAAGACATGCTTAAAGACTAATTCACAGACAAGTTCATTATGGTAAGAGCCTAAAGATTTCCCCAGCAGAGTCGCCATGCTTTCGCGCCGCCTTTTTCTCGCGAAACCGGGTTTCGACATTTTGGGACAACACCTTTCCTTTTGGGATTGGGTAAGGGATTTGAAGAGTCGCCACCTAACGGATTACGGTGCATTAGGGCACCTAGAACAGTTAACTCATATAACCAGTTTACGTCACCATAGATCGGGTAAGGGCTCGAAATTACCTTGAGGGGAAGGTGTTAGGCACCCCTCGAGGTCCACAATGGTGGGTCCCGGCCGAACTTAAATTAAACGAATTAGTCTTATGGCTGTCACACCTCCTTTTTCCTACCCCCGGAAGGGTATAAGGGAGTTTTTTCCAATTTAAGTGACAATCGAAACGAGATTATTTGTATAAATTCAGAGTCGCCACTTGGGATAATAATGGTGTCCCAAGTCATCGGTTTAAATCCCGAATCGAGGAAGTTTGGCTCTGTTTTACAGTCCGCAAAACACAGAAATCCGGGTAAGGAATTCTGTTAACTCGGGAGAAGGTGTTAGGCATTCCCGGGTTCCGTGGTTCTAGCACGGTTGCTCAACTATCATTATTGGCCTAATTATCTGATTTTTACATATTTAAAACCTATGTGCATTTTATTCCTTTTAACCGCTTTTAACATTTATGGAATTATTTTCTGGAACAAGGCACGATTGTCGTACACTTGTCGTTTTGAACACATTGCAAACCACGCTACATGAAATGCACCCGCGATTTGCGACATGTTTATTTTATTATTATTATTGGAAATTGAAGTCGGGTCACATGAAATGTACACCCGGATTTAGAAGTTACAAATCACAACTAAGTCACGGGAACCGTACCCGTAGCTATGATAATTTATTATAACGAGCCTAAAGCAAACTACGAGAAATCATTTTTAATATCTAAGTTATAATATTTGTGAGGGCCATGGATGATCTAATTATGGATGGCACACCTCAATCCTTTTTTCTTTAAGGAAATTGTACTTAACTAGAGCAATCTAAAGATGTTCGGATTTTAATCTAAATTTAAGTTCAATATACACCTACTCAATACAAGCATGCATGGGATAGTATACTCAAACAATTAATTATTTGAGCAGGTTCCGGGCTTGCAATAAGCCCAAAAACGCCCAGAGATTCTAAAAGAGAAAACTGGGCTCGAGATGAAGCCCAGAAATGAAGGTGAATCAACAAGAGGCAGCGGGGGTTTAATTGGCCAACACAAAGCCCGACTCTTAAAGACAAAGCTCCATTTTTTACAACTTGTTTTAATTATGTTTGAAGCAAACTTCATTAAATGAACTCCTGAGATTAAACAATGCACTGAACCAAACCAAAATGAAAATGAAATAGCTAAGCTAAGGCTGAAATGCCCCAGCTTGAAACGTGACTGGGTTGTCTCGATTTGGGCCCATATCAGGCCTCATTCGAAACTCAACATTCTTCTTAACCAATTGCAGCCCAAATCACTTGCAAATTTTAACAAATTAAAAGGGCATATCCTAAGACCAATCCTCATCATGCTACTATGTTAACAATACAAAACTTAGAATTTTCCTTATTCAGAGATCATAACAGTCTGCACATAAATTCATTTTACCACTGTCACAATATAATAAGATTCCTAACTCTAACTAAACGCAAACATGATTCAGCACATATGGCTTATTAGTAAGGACTTATTCATGTATCCTCCCAATTCTAAACATGCATTCATATCAATAACATCAATGGCAAACATGCTGAAGGTGTTCAATCACTTAAGCTCATATGGAAGCTTACAAGCACCAGTTTAATACAGTCCCACATATTACAATTATAGGTATAGCTGATGCTACCTAGCCAAAATGTAAAACTACTCAAACTAACTCTAACTTTCAACACTCAAACACCATGACTGACCGCACAGCAGTGAACATCAAATTTAAAGACTAACAACTCAAATAAATGGGAAGAAAACTACAAGCAAAGAAAAAAACAAGGAAAAACATTAAACAAAAATAGATCTGGAGTTTTTCACTTTCCAGCCAGCATATTATAGCCACATTTTTGCATTTGTGAGAGTACCTGGATACAACAAAAGGGAAAGGAAAATCCTGATATCAGCTAGAGTGAACAATAAAGAAGACCAGCAGCAGTGAACAACAATGATAATCAGAACCAAACAGCTTCAATGATCAGCTATTTTTTAGCTTGGAAAACCAGAAATCCTCATGAAAACCCTTTAAGTTCTAAAAGAAAAATCAGGAAGTAATTCGAGCCAAAATTTGATGATAGGAATGCAGAAAACTTTTTGGGTATTTTCAGGGTATGAATCTCTGATCTTTTGTGTGAAAGAAGGGATCTATATATAGCCCTTAAGAGTGTCATGTGCTGCTGAAAATAGAATGGGAATTGTTCCCTCACAAGGCATTTTTTCTAACAGAATTGGGACAGCTGGCAGCCTTTGATTGGCTCCAGCATTTGTGCTGGCCAAAATTGGGCCAGCTGCCCCAGATTCTAGAAGCTTTCCTTCTAAAAATCTGATTTCCTATTCCCAAATTAACCTCCTAAGTTTCATCTATTCAATTAAGACCCTAGGAGTGTTTAACAATTACAAACCAAATCAAACAACACAAAAATCTGAATTAAAAACAAGGAAGATCAAATGGGACAAATCCTAATTCATTTAAGCTTTTAACTAAACCCAAATTCTTTTATCATTGACCTTGAAATCAAAACGACACAAAACAGAAACATTTGAACCTAACATGAATCCAGAATTCCCCAATTAATGAGCCATTTTCTAAGAATTAAACCTATTGAACCAACTAACATCATTGTATCAGGGAATCAAATAACAACAGGAAACTAACATGCATGATTTTAAATTAAATTAACTGGACACAATAGTAATAAACCCTAAAACGACAAACCGACCAATCATTGACTGTGATAAAAAAGCACAAATTAACCCTAAAAAACTACTGATTAGTCTAAATCACTAAAGGCAAGAGTAAACAAATAATTCTAAACAAAAATAATAACCTAAATATGCAATTACCAACAGAACAAACACATGAAGAACAATCAAATAAAAAGAAAATCGGCAAAGAAAAGAGAAATAGAAACAAGGCAGGAAATTACCTAGGCTGATGTAAGAAACAAATTGGACTCGGAGGGCCTGGCCGTAGCTTGAACTTGGTTAGGGCAAGTTTGAAAAAAATAAATCAAACCCACATGAATCAATTGCTCCTGTTAAGAGCAAGTGACTCATGTAGGTCTGAACCATTTGAACTTCTGGAATCACTCAGTAGAGGCTTTTAGGGTTTTCAAATTCTCGATCCGAAAACACTTGATTTTAGAGGGGCCTTTTAGGAGAACCAGCAAGGTATTAGGGGTGAGGGGGGTGAGGAGATGGCCCTGGTGAAATTTTGGATTGATTTGGAGGGATTAAGGTTTGGACTCTGATTTTTAGATCTAACATTCGAGAATTTGGGTGGGGATTTTGGAGAAAATATTTGTGGATTCGAAAAGTGGAGGGAACGGAGACTATGGGGTGTTAATTTGAGGGTGTTTGGAGCATCGCCTCCGCCGTGAGGCGATTTTCGGCGGCAGAATACGGCGGAGACGGCGAGGTTTTTTTTTAGGCAGCTAGGATTTCATGTCTCTGAGGTTGAGAGACGGATATGAGAAGAGATTTTAGGGTTTGGGGGATGGGTTCAGACAGTTATATGGGTAGGATTGGTTAGTTCCCAACTGTTGGATCTGGGATGATCAACGGTTGGGATTAGAAAGGGGTGAAACGGGGTCGTTTTGGTAAGTGGGGAATTGGACTGGGTGGGTTTGGCTTTGGGCTTGGGGCTTGAACGGGTAAATATGCAATTGGGCCACCAGATTTGGTCTCTGGGTGGCCCAAATTCGAATAACCAGCCCCTTTTTTTCCTTTTCCAAATCTCTTTTTCTATTTCCTTTTTCTTTTCTCTTTTTTTTCTTTTTCTTTAATTAAAATCCTAAATTAATCTAAATTGTAAAATTAAACTAATTATCCAAACTATAAAATTTGTAACATTTAACTGACCCTAAATTAAAAGAGAAAAACTACTGATCTAGAATTAAAAGCTAAGCCAATTTTTTTTGATTTTTCATTTTTAATAACAACTAATTTACTAATTTTACTAAAAATATGAAAACAAAATCTCAATGCAATGCATGGTATTTTTTGTATTTTTTCTTGATTTTAATAAAAGTAAACATGCACAGAAATGCAAACAATTAACACAAATTCCTACAAAAATCCTATAAAGCTGCAAACTATTGGAAAAAATCTATTTCTTTAATTTGTAGGAGTATTTCACATAGGGAAAAAATCACGTGCTCACAGCTGCCCCTCTTTGCTCGGAGACACGGAGAGTTTTCGGGCAAAGATAAAGTGAGCGGATACGAGCGATTTTTGCCCGTTTGGATACTCCGTGGGAAGCATTTTTTGAATGATCTGACCGAACCTTGCTTCCGAGGTTGCCTACATATCCTTGGCTATAAAGGAATCAAGTCAGTGTAGTTCGGGAAGTTTTGGTAGCTGGGACTACCGGAAAGCTGTGATTTCACTGTTGCTGCTGCTGCTACTGCTTGCTGAACTCCTTATTATACGGAGACAAAGTAAAAAGAAGCTAGGCTAAACTATGATCTATGAATTACAAGAATCCTATCTACCATCTTCAAACTTGGTCCTGCCGCTTCTGCAGTGCTGTTGTGCCTCTTGAACTGTTGACTTGCACTTTCGAGGCGAGTTTCTGTTGTTGCTAACTGATATTGAATTTTGAAATGAGTTCCTTTATTTTCCAAGTGGGCGCCTGATTGCCAAAACTTGAACTGTATTCCCTTGTTCTCTAGGTGGGCGCCTGATTACAAAAAACATGAACTGTATTCCCATGTTATCCAGGTGGGTGCCTGATGCAAAAACTTGAAATGTATTTCCTTGTTATCCAGGTGGGCGCTTGAAGCAAAAACTTGAAATGTATTCCCTTGTTATCCAGGTGGGCGCCTGATGCAAAACGTGAAATGTATTCCCTTGTTATCCAGGTGGGCGCCTGATGCAAAAACTTGAAATGTATTCCCTTGTTATCCAGGTGGGCGCCTGATGCAAAAACTTGAAATGTATTCCCTTGTTATCCAGGTGGGCGCGTGCTGATGCAAAAACTTGAAATGTATTCCCTTGTTATCCAGGTGGGCGCCTGATGCAAAAACTTGAAATGTATTCCCTTGTTATCCGGGTGGGCGCCTGATGCAGCAAAAACTTGAAATGTATTCCCTTGTTATCCAGGTGGGCGCCTGATGCAAAAACTTGAAATGTATTCCCTTGTTATCCAGATGGGCGCCTGATGCAAAACTTGAAATGTATTCCCTAGTTATCCAGGTGGGCGCCTGATGCAAACACTTGAAATGTAATCCCTTGTTATCCAGGTGGGCGCCTGATGCAAAGCTTGAAATGTATTCCCTTGTTATACAGGTGGGCGCCTGATGCAAAGCTTGAAATGTATTCCCTTGTTATCCAGGTGGGCGCCTGAAGCAAAACTTGAAATGTATTCCCTTGTTATCCAGGTGGGCGCCTGATGCAAAAACTTGAAATGTATTCCCTTGTTATCCAGGTGGGCGCCTGATGCAAACACTTGAAATGCATTCCCTTGTTATCCAGGTGGGATCCTAATGCAAAACTTGAAATGTATTCCCTTGTTATCCAGGTGGGCGCCTGATGCAAAAACTTGAAATGTATTCCCTTGTTATCCAGGTGGGCGCCTGATGCAAAAACTTGAAATGTATTCCCTTGTTATCCAGGTGGGCGCCTGATGCAAAAACTTGAAATGTATTCCCTTGTTATCCAGGTGGGCGCCTGCCATTACAACAGAACAAACTAAAAAACTTTTCTGCCCCAGTTTGATACTGGGAACATCCGTGAGTGTTAACCGAATCATGTTATCCAAAAGAGCTACAAGAATTTAAAATTTAAATCTCATTATTCAGGAGGGCCCTGAAAACCTAAATCTAAATCTCATTATCCAGGAGGGTCCTGAGAACTTGAAACTAAATCTCATTATCCAGGAGGGTCCTGAAAGCTTGAAACTAAATCCTATTATCCAGGAGGGTCCTGAAAACTTTAAATTAAACCCCATTATCTAAGAGGGTCCTGAAAACTTTAAATTGAATCCCATTGTCCAGGAGGGTCCTGAAAACTTGAAACTAAATCCCATTATCCAGGAGGGTCCTGAAAGCTTGAAACTAAATCCCATTATCCAGGAGGGTTCTGAAAGCTTTAAATTAAATCCCATTATCCAGGAGGGTTCTGAAAGCTATAAATTAAATCCCATTATCAAGGAGGGTCCTGAAAACTTTAAATTAAATCCCATTATCTAGGAGGGTCCTGAAAACTTTAAATTGAATCCCATTATCCAGGAGGGTCCTGAAGGTTTACGGCCGAACCCGTCTGGCACATGCTTTCCTCACGGAGGGTTCCTCCGGAACAAACGAAATTTCCTGCCCCTGTTTCAATCAAAGAAAATCTTATCAGTTGAAAACGTGGTGGTTAGTTTGCGGCATTCTTGTTGAAGGTGGCTTTTCCACTGCCATGCTTTGTTCTGATTAGCTGCCTTGGACTGGCAAAGAATTGTTTGACCCTTTGATTGAACCCAACCACAGGACCCTGAATGACCCGAGTGCCCTACACTCAACTTGTTGTTTTACATTTCTCTCCTTCCAATGTGGACCTCTATATTTTCCCCAAAATTCACGAAACCACTCGACCACTTGAACTTCCACTAACACCTTATTTTCCAATGTGCATCATGCTATTTTTGGTATGCTTTTGGCCGCACTTTGCTTTGTGGGATTTGAAATTGGTAATAAGCTTTGAAATCCTTTCTTACTTGCTTAACAAGGCTAACATTGGAAAAACCTTAGAGAAGTGGACCCAAAAGAAAATGAAATGCACTGACTTCGAGAGTTAGGAATGAAGAAGAAAATTCGAAACAGGAAGATTGTTTGAGGAACAAAAGGAAAAGAGACTTATCTGAGAGCGGCAGCTGACACCAATGATCATGACATGCATTTCGGATTAATCAGCCTAGCCTGTTCAACCGATCACCTTTCAGTTGTCATACTTTATGCCCCAGGATTTCCATAATCCAATCTCTTTGCAAAGTCTCTAACCTTGTTCGGCTTGCGGCGCCCTAAAGGGTTTTCACCAATAAACCTCTCTCGTTTGCTCATCTCTCAACTCGCCGTCGCCTTACGGTGCCCGT
Organism: Nicotiana attenuata; assembly: GCF_001879085.1. Classification (NCBI taxonomy): domain Eukaryota; kingdom Viridiplantae; phylum Streptophyta; class Magnoliopsida; order Solanales; family Solanaceae; genus Nicotiana; species Nicotiana attenuata. The sequence goes on from NW_017670275.1 coordinate 1,334,414, forward strand.
GAGGGTTTTCACCCATAAGACTCTCTCATTTTAATTTCTCTCATCTTTCCATCGCCTTACGATGCCCGTGAGGGTTTTCACCAATAAGACTCTCTCATTTATTTATTTTTCTTGTGTAGAATGGAGTGCCGCCCCTGATGACTCATACCTCTATCTCGCCTGACTTGGCATCCCATCAAAGATTGATCGGAAGGTCTTTCTTTGGACCATAATGTGGGCTTTCGGATAGGGTTAGAAAGAAAGGATATCACAAAGGCTCAAAAACAACTGGAATGGGTTCAACATTACAACTTTTGGAATCAGATCTCTTACAAAACTGTAACTTCTGCCCCCAGTTTCTTTGCCTGGGGACTTTTGAATTTTTTTATTTTGATAGGACCGAACCGTGAGGCTGCCTACATATCCATAAAAGGAATCAGATCGAACGTAGTTCATGACATAGGGATTGCTCTGTTTTTGTTTCTTTTCTTTTTCTTTCTCTTTTCTTTTCCCCTCTTTTTTTCTTTTTTTTTTCTTCTTTTTTTTTCTTTTCTTCTCTTTCTTTTGCTTTACTTACTTTTCTTCTTCTTCTTTTTTCTTTTTTTCTTTTTCTCTTCTCTTCTTCCTCTTTTCTTTTCTTTATTTATCTTCTGTATCTGTGTTTCTGAACTTTTGCCACTGATTCCAAAAGAGGGGTATGAAAAAAAAATAAGGCTCAAAGGGGTAACAAAGGATAAAGTGTTTAGATAGCAGAATAAAATGCCTTCGTCATTCCAATCTTCAAAACATGCCAAGTACGAACAACAATTAGACAAACCAAAGAAATCATACATAATATCTTTTGACCGCATCAAAATTGATAGCCATATCTACACATTTGCCTTCTATATCTGTTAAGTACAAAGCACCATTGGACAACACTCTCGTTACAATGAACGACCCCTGCCAATTTGGGGCAAACTTGCCTTTCGCTTCAGCATGATGTGGAAGGATGCGTTTCAATACTTGCTAACCCACTTCAAATTTCCGGGGACGCACCTTCTTATTGTATGATCTTGCCATTCTCTTTTGATACAACTGGCCATGACACCTTGCTGCCAGTCTTTTCTCGTCAATCAGACTTAATTGCTCCAAACGGTTCGGCTTCATCAACAATCCGAAGGGATGGAATCTCAACTTCCGCGGGTATTACTGCTTCAGTACCATATACCAACAAATAAGGAGTTGCACCTACTGATGTGTGAATAGTAGTGCGATAACCCAGCAAAGCAAAAGGCAACTTTTCATGCCATTGCCTAGAACCTTGCACCATCTTTCGAAGTATCTTCTTTATGTTCTTGTTGGCCGCCTCAACCGCTCCATTTGCCTTGGGGTGATACGGAGTGGAATTTCGATGCATAATCTTGAACTGCTGGCATACTTCTTTCATCAAACGGCTGTTAAGGTTGGCACCATTGTCCGTGATGATTACCTTCGAAATTCCGAACCGACAAATGATGTTCGAGTGAACAAAATCAACCACTGCCTTCTTGGTCACAGATTTGAAATTCATAGCTTCAACCCACTTAGTAAAATAATTGATGGCCACCAGAATGAACCTGTGCCCATTTGATGTCGCTGGCTCAATTGGTCCGATGATATCCATGCCCCAAGCAACAAAGGGCCAAGGTGCGGACATTGTATACAACTCAGATGGCAGAGAATGAATCAAATCACCGTGTACTTGGCACTGATGACACGTGCGCACAAAGCTGATGCAATCTCGTTCCATGGTAAGCCAATAATAACCTGCTCAAAGAATTTTCTTTGCCAGAACATACCCACTCATGTGCGGCCCACAAACTCCGGAATGTACTTCTGTCATGATAGTCGTGGTTTGTTTAGCATCTATGCACCTCAACAGTCCAAGATCTGGAGTCCTCTTGTACAAGATTCCCCCGTTCAAGAAAAATCCACTAGCCAAATGTCGAATTGTTCTCTTTTGATCACCTGTGGCTTGTACTGGATATACCCCCATCTTGATGTATTCCCTGATATCATGGAACCATGGTTCACCATCGAGTTCTTCCTCAACCACATTACAGTAGGCATGCTGATCACGAACTTGAATATGCAGAGGGTCAACATAAGCTTTGTCCGGATGGTGTAACATTGATGCCAAGGTAGCCAAGGCATCGGCAACCTCATTATGGATCCTCGAAATATGCCTGAATTCTACTGATCTGAACCATTGACAAAGATCATGCAAACATTATCGATACGGTATGAGCGTTAAATCCCGAGTCTCCCATTCTCCCTGAATCTAGTGCACCAATAAATCCGAATCTCCCAAGACCAAGACTTCCTGGACTCCCATATCTACAGCTAGCCTCAAACCCAGAATGCATGCCTCGTACTCAGCCATGTTGTTGGTACAATAGAAACGAAGCTGGGCCGTAACAGGTTAGTGATGCGCTGTTTCAGAAATGAGCACAGCCCCTATCCGACACCTTTCATGTTAGCGGCTCCATCAAAGAAAAGTTTCCAACCTGGCTTTTCATCCTGCTCCACCTCGTCAATATGCATCACCTCTTCATCAGGAAAATAAGTCCTCAATGGCTCGTACTCTTCATCCACCGGGTTCTCGGCCAAATGATCGGCCTATGCTTGGGCTTTCATCGCGGTCCGAGTCACATAGATGATGTAAAACTCTGTGAGCAAAATCTACCACTTTGCAAGTCTTCCTATGGGCATAGGCTTCTGAAAGATATACTTTAGAGGATCCAGGCAAGAAATGAGATAAGTAGTGTGGGATGACAGGTAATGCTTCAACTTTTGTGCCACCCAAGTCAGGGCGCAACATGTCCTTTCAAGGGGAGTATACTTAACCTCATAGGATGTGAACTTCTTGCTGAGATAATAGATGGCTTGCTCCTTCCTACCAGTGAGGTCATGTTGACCCAGCATGCAACCGAACGAATTATCCAGGACTGTCAAATAAAGAATTAAAGGCCTTCCGGGTTCTGGCGGGACCTACACAGGTGGGTTTGACTAGTACCCCTTGATCTTATCAAATGCCTCCTGGCACTCATCAGTCCATTTGACCGCAACATCCTTCTTCAGCAACTTAAAGATGGGCTCACAAGTTGTCGTGAGTTGAGCAATAAACCTGCTGATGTAGTTTAATCGCCCGAGCAGACTCATCACCTCAGTCTTATTCCTTGGCAGTGGTAACTCCTGGATAGCCTTGATTTTTTATGGATCCAACTCAATGCCTCGCCGACTGACTATGAATCCCAACAGTTTTCCAGACGGAATGCCAAATGCACACTTGGCGGGGTTAAGCTTAAGATTGTACCTGCGAAGCCTCTGAAAAAACTTCCTCAAATCTCCGACATGGTCGGCCTATTGCTTTGACTTTACGATCACATCATCTACATAAACCTCAATCTCCTTGTATATCATTTCATGGAACACAGTAGTCATTGCCCTCATGTAAGTTGCCCCAGCGTTTTTCAAACCAAATGGCATTACCCGATAGCAATAAGTTCCCCATGGTGTGATGAATGCTGTCTTTTCTGCATCTTCCTCATCCATCAAGATTTGGTGGTATCCCGCATAGCAATCCACAAAAGACCCGATCTCATGCTTGGCACAGTTGTCAATTAGAATGTGGATATTTGGCAATGGAAAATTATCCGTCGGACTTGCTTTGTTGAGATCGCGGTAATCAACGCACACCCTGGTCTTGCCGTCCTTCTTTGGCACTGGCACAACATTAGCTAACCAAGTGGGGTATCGCGTGACTCGAATGACCTTTGCGTCCAACTGCTTTGTGATTTCATCCTTGATCTTCACACTCATGTCAGTTTTGAACTTCCTTAACTTTTGCTTGACGGGAGGGAATGCCGGGTCAGTGGGCAATTTGTGAACCACCAAGTCAGTACTTAGACCCGGCATGTCGTCATATGACCATGCAAAAATGTCTTTATATTCAAACAGTTCTCTGATTATTTCCTCCTTGATTTGTGGTTCCAAGTGTACACTTATCTTGGTTTCCCTGATATTATCTGGATCCCCTAAATTGATTGCTTCAGTTTCATTCAAATTAGGCTTGGGTTTCTCTTCAAAGTGACTTAACTCTTTACTAATTTCCTCAAATGCTTCCTCTTCATCATATTCTATTTCATCATCACACTCTATTTCTTGGATTATTATTTCAGAGTTAGATTGGCTTTTAAGACTTGGCCGAAGATTCCTCATGCATGTCATGTCATTGAAACCAGCATAAAAAGAACTGTACAAAGAAAGAAAAGAAAATAACACTATCAGGACTAATGGAAAAAGGAAATTGCATTTCATTGAAAATAAAGGATAGAAGGGTTTGTACATCAAAACGAACGGAAAATAAAAATCTAAATTACAACCCTGGAATAATCCAGATAACTGAAAGGAAAACAAAGCAAACTACCAAAACTCCTTCCGGCTAGGGAGAGGAGTGGCATCACAATTGTTAAGCTTCACTTCTGGCCCAATAAACTGCACATCCGCTTTGCTAGAACCTTCCCCAGTTTCTACCATGTTCACCTCATCAAATAGACTCTGGAAACTTTTAACAAATTCTTCATCAAAATCAACCACAGGCTCTGGAACTGTTGTCACTGGACGCTTCACGGCCCCTGCCTTGATGAAAGACCTGGAGAGACGTGGGACTGGCTTAGAGAGCGACCATGCCTTCTTTTTCAGCTTTCTAGACTTCTTCACATCATCCCCTATAGGCTTGAGCCCCAGACCAAATGTACCCAGATTTTCACGCAAAGATACTGGCTGCACGATACCTTGCAGAGATAAAGCCAGACCCTTGCCCGGCACAAAACCATTTTTCAACATTTCAGTTGCTACCATCACGGTTGCAGAAGCTAGCTTTGGACCTGGAATGTATTCCCCTTCCGGAACCTTTTCAACCGACACTGTTTCGGAAACATGATAGACCCACGGCCCCTTATCTTCTTCAACTTCAATAAACGGGACAGATGTATCATTGAAAGCACATAAGTTCTCATCACCATGCACGACGATTTCTTGTCTATCCCACTCGAACTTCACCATCTGATGTAGAGAAGACGGAACTGCTTTGGCAACATGTATCCAAGGCCTACCCAACAGCAAATTGTAAGAAATGACCATATCCAGTACCTGGAACTCCATGGTAAATTCAACTGGTCCTATTGTCAATTCGAGCATGATGTCGCCAACAGATTCTTTTCCCCCTCCGTCAAAACCTCGAACACATATACTGTTCTTGTGGATCCTTTCATCATCAACTTTTAACATGTTCAGAGTAAGAGGGGGTATATGTTTGCACTAGAACCATTGTCAACTAACACCTTTGTGACCACAAAATCTTCGCATTTCACTGTGAGATAGAGAACTCGATTGTGTTCCGTACCCTCCAGAGGCAACTCATCATCCGAGAACGTGATCCTGTTAGACTCAAATATCTTATTGGCAATCTTTTCCAAATGGTTTACTGTGATTTTGTCGGGGACATGAGCTTCATTCAGAATCTTCATCAAGGCCCGGCGGTGCTCATCTGAATGGATCAATAATGATAGCAGGGAAATCTGAGCAGGAGTCTTTCTCAATTGTTCCACGATGGAGTAATCTTGTACCTTCATTTTTCTCAAAAACTCCTCCACCTCTTCTTCAGTGACCGGGTTCTTCACTAGAACTGGATTGTCTCTGAGTGTTTTAGCTTTCCTTAACTCTTCCGGGGCAAAGCATCTCCCTGAACGAGTTAATCCCAGGGCCTCGTTAACTTCCTCTTTCACTTCCTTCCCCTTATAGGTCACTATCACTCGCTAATAGTTCCATGGGACAGTCTTGGTGTTAGCTACCGGCAGCTGGGTCACAGGTTTGATAATGATAGGGTCTGTGCGGGCACCCTCCACAATTATGACAGGCTTAACTGCTATCCCCGGCACGATCACCTTTGGCTTTTCTTGCTTTGCTACAACATCACTTGGGAAACTCTTTTCAACTACCACAACTGGTTTATCATTTGGCATGCTCAACTTGTCTGTTGATCCTCCAGCTATCGAAGAGGTTACTTTTGTAACAACCGGGTCCTTGACTGACTTACTTTCACTAGACCGGATCATCATGACGGATTGTGAAGGCTTCTTGGGCTCCCCGTCTTTGTGCACTATCTCGATCATGTGCGTTTCAGCATGGGCCGGCAATGGGTTCTTATTGATGTTGGGTGCTTCCGGAGTTTGGACCATAATTTGGTTTGTATCAATAAGCTCTTGGATGGCGTTCTTCAAGTGCCAACATTTTTCTGTGTCGTGCCCCGGAGCATCAGAGCAATATGCACATCTAAGAGAATAATCCAGGTTCTTTGGAGGGGGTTTGGTAGTTTTGACTCAATTGGCCTCAGAACATCCAACTGCCTCAACCTTTGAAATAAGCTGGTATAAGATTCCCCAAGCGGGGTGAAAGTTTTCTTCCGCTGCAACCTTTCATTTTTGTATTCTGGCCTGGTTCGGAAGCCTGGACCGGCAGGGTTTCGGTATGTTTGCGGAGGCGGGTAGGCATTTTGTGGAGCTGGGTAGGTGTTCTGTGGGGCTGGGGCACGCCATTGTGGGTAAGAAGGAGGTTGAGTGTATGACTGGGCGTGGTGGACATGGTATTGAAGTGGCTTGACAGAATACTAAGGGTCTGGTGATGGAAAGTAATGTTGAGGTGGATTATATGGGGTTTGGGTATAGGTTCGGGGATGGGGTCGAGGCTGGGTGTAATGGTGTGGTGTGCCCCTCGGACCATGCCACGATCCCGAGTCAACCATTGCAACATCTTCTTTCTTCTTCTTTCCTATTACTCCTCCAGTACCATTCTGAATTGCTTGGGTAGTTGCTTTGATAGCTGATTAGCTCATGATCTTGCTCGATTTAAGCCCTTCTTCTACCATACCTCCCATCTTCACTACCTCGTTGTAAGACTTACCTCTGGCCGATATTAGATGACTAAAGTAAGTAGGCTCCAGAGCCTGAAGAAAGTACTCTATCATTTTGCTTTCCTCTATCGCAGGGTTGACTCTTGCTGCCTGTTCCCTCCAACGGAAACCATATTCCCTGAAACTTTCACTAGGTTTCTTCTCTATCTTAGTCAAAGACAAACGATCTGGAACAATTTCTATGTTGTATTGGAAATGCCGCGCAAATGCTTGGGCCAAATCATCCCAGGTATACCATCTGCTGTGATCCTGATGCGTCTACCACTCTAATGCTGCGCCACTCACACTCTGGCTAAAGTATGCCATTAACAGCTCATCTTTCCCACCGGCTCCTCTCATTTTGCTGCAAAATCCCCTTAAGTGAGCCACGGGGTCCCCGTGCCCGTCATACAAGTCGAATTTGGGCATTTTGAATCCAACAGGTAACTGGACATCAGGAAACAGACACAGATCTTTATAGGCTACACTCACTTGGCCTCCCAACCCCTGCATGTTTCTGAACGACTGTTCCAAGCTTCTCACCTTCCTGAACATTTCCTCCTGTTATGGGTTTTTGGGTGGTTTCTCAGCCTCGACAGGAAGGTCAAAACGGGGGGTGTATGAGTAGTGATCTGGGATTTTGAAGGTGGGCTCCGGGGCGTAATACTGGTTGTCTTGGGCTTGGAGTGCCAGCTCACTGGAAGATCGGTGAAGGGTGGCTGGTGGAGGTGCTACAAAGACAGGGGTAGCTGGTGGAGGGGGGCATGCGGTTGATTTGGCTAATGGAGCTTGGACAGTTTGGGAAGAGAAGCCCGTATAGTGGTGATAAGGGTTAAAGCTTGGGGCATGTTGTGGAGATAGATCGATGACGGGGGTTTCTTGAGCTAATGGTGGGACGAAAGCGGGGTTGGCGGGGTATGATGGTGGAGGATGCCCTTTCATCCATGCCTGGTACATCTCAGCCATCTGGTGTTTCAGCTTATGCAACTCTTCTTCAAACCGGTCTCAGACTCATCTACCTCCCTTGGCGGGTCAATAACACTAGAATCCAATTCTTTGCCAGCCATGTTCGCCTTACGCTTAGATCCGGTATTGTACGGGTGACTTGCCAGAATGCCGAACAAACTAACCACCTTCCTGTACTTGATGACAACAAGCAAACTTGTTGGCGATTAAGAGCTTAACAGATAGGCAACTGCACGTTGGGAATGCAATGCACCTAAACAGTTAACCGTTTCTATTATGCATTTGAATGGCTGCATGTTTCATCCTGGCCTTAACTAATTCTTTTCATTTTGCACTTTTCTTCTCTCTTTCCTTTTCATTCCTGCCTTTCTTTGCTTGGTTCTTGTTGGTCTTCTATTATTCTTGCATTTCTTTCCTTTATTGTTTTGCCACTCTCATTTCTTATTTAGTTTCTTTCCTTACCTTCCATTTTAGGGTTATGATCGAATCCTATGGGGATTGCCTACGTATCATGGTGCCGCATGAATCAGACCAAGCGTAGTTTTAGAAATAAATGTGAAATAAAAGAAAGAAATTTTCTTAGGTTCTTCAAATTTTCATAAAATAAAAACATTCTGATTTTTCTCTACTACAGATTTAAACATAAAAACTAACAGACTCCCAAAAGAAACTGCGATACAGACTCGAAAGTGAACTAACAAACTCCAAAAGAAACTGAAACTACAGACTCGAAAGTGAACCGACAGACTCCAAAGAAAAAATGAAAATACAGACTCAAAAAATAAGATCAAGAGTACATAAGTGCTTCCGAAACTGCTCTAGGGGCCCGCGGGACATCAGTCGGTCTCGCCACGGGCCTACGTGCAAGATCTCCTTGGAGGCGATCCAGGTCAGCCATTATCTGGCGAACAAAAGTCATCACTGCGGCGAAGAAAGTGGATCTAGTCATATCCTCACACTCATGGCATTTTATGACGATGCAGTCAGCAATTCCCCTAATCCTCTCTCTAATAATGTCTTTCTCATGGAGCAGGCGCCCAATTTGTTGAGATCTAGCTTCCAGAACTTGGGCGTCATTATGGCTTTGCTCATGTAATTATTGCATGTCCTCCTCCATTTGGGCCATTAATGCATAACAATGTTCCCTCTCTGCCTTGAAGTTTTTTGCTTGTTTAGCCATTTCATTCTCAAGGGTATTCTGCTTCTTCTTTAGATTTGTGACTTCTTTATCATATTTCCCTTTTAATTGCCGAACGAACTCCGCCCGTCCCTCTACGTTCTTCGCCAACTGTGCTCGGGCTCTTGCCAGACTACTTTCGGATTTTTCCAAATCATTCTCGTACTCACATATTTTCTTCCTAAGACCGTTTATGAGTCTTTCATCTTCTCTGCTTCTTACTTCGTTTTCGGCTGCTATTTTCATCTTTTGGATTTGGGCTCAGAGGGCTTCAGTTTCTTGGACTAATTTTTTCTTTTCTCCCTCATCTGCAGCGGCTTGCACATCACTGTCAAATTTAAGATCTCTGATTTACCTTCCAATTCGCTTATCGTGGCCCTGTAGTCTTTCTCCTTTGCTAACCAATTCCATTGCTCTTGTGCCCCATCAGTGAATTGTTGAACATGGGGCCTTTTGGCGGGCCGTTCAGGCTCTTGATGGAATTGAACCCTTTTACCATACCATGCCGTCTAACTAGGCTCTAACTCACCCTTGGACAAATCCCGGACCCGAGTTTGTGGCTACACTGATGCCAAATTTGGCGAACTTTTTCTTCCGGGAATACAGCTTTTAGACCTAGTTCAATGACTTGCCGACTCAAATCTTCATCATGAGGGACAGTTTGGTACCTACCCAGCTGGCACAGAACCCTGTGTGGAGCATACAGCTGAATACTCCGAAGACCCATTAATAAAGAAAAGCACACTCCGGCCGACATATAGATGACTTCATTGACCGAGAGCCAACCGAATGTCCACTCGATTTTAATTGCTGTCAAGGAACTCAAATGTGCTAAACATGCCTCCGTACCTTCTGGAAACTCATGACCATCCACCCGGTTTTCATGTTCTTCAATGCAGGTAAAACCAGTCATACCATAGTTCATGTACCCTGGACGATGGCAAAGGTGCTCTACCATCCAAAGTTGTAAAAGCATGTTGCAACCCTCAAAAAAATTTCCCCCTGCTCGGCAAACGGTTAGAGCTCGATAAATTTCTGCTAGGATCATTGGTACAATAGTGCCATTAGCCCTTTTAATCATGAAGTCGGCCATTCCGTCGATCCCCAACTCTATATGTCCATCCTTCATCGGGCAAATTAAGGTGCCTAAGAATGCCACTACGAAGGCCAATCCCCGACGTGCTTCCCATTTGTCTTTGTTCCCTGAATGAGTTAGACCGGTATCTGGTGCCTCAAAACCGTGGGGGTCTCCATAACGGCGGTATAGGAAATAGAATGTGCAAAATCCTTCAGCCAATTTTCCATCTTTGACTTCCCGACTAATACTCAAAAGATCTAGAAATTTATGAGGGGTTACAGCCCTTGGTGCCACTGGGTATCGGCTTCTGAGATTCCCATTAAATCCAGCATAGCCTGCTATCTCTTCAAGTTATGGGTTAATTCGATAGCAGAGAAGTGGAACACATTATGCGCCGGGTCCCAGAAAGGTATCAAAGCTTCAATTATGTCCAACCTCGGTTTAATCTTTAACAAACCAATGAGCCCACCTAAAGCCTTTACCGCAGCACCTCTGCTGACCTCCCCTAGATCATTCCACCACATATGGAGTTCTAGCGGGATTTCCTCTACAACTTTGAAAGGTTCATTTTCAATAGTGCTCATCCTGCACATTTATTTAAAGTGATTGGCTAAAAACCTGTGACTTATTTTGACTCAAAGGAAGATTATCAGTTTTCGAAAATTGCAACTCGAAACAAAACACCTTAGCAAATACGGCCCTTCAGTACCTCAAGGAAGAAGATTTTAGGGCTGTTTTTGCAATTGGCCAAATTTTAAAAACGAACCATAGGTAGCTATCTTGCAAANATTGCAACTCGAAACAAAACACCTTAGCAAATACGGCCCTTCAGTACCTCAAGGAAGAAGATTTTAGGGCTGTTTTTGCCAATTGGCCAAAATTTTAAAAAAGACCATAGGTAGCTATTCTTGCAAAAACAGCCCTCCGGTGTCCTGTTGGGACATTTGGCTGTTTAGACGAAAACGCATCAGCTAATTTTATTTATGACAAAAATGACAACGTTTCAAAAAAAAATTGGTTACTTTTGCAAAAACGGGGCTGGACCCCATGAGGGTTGCCTACGTATCCCACGTCCGGTGAGAATCAAACCTGCGTAGTTTGGTCAGTTATGACGCAACAAGAAAATATGACTTACTTTTTAAACGACTTTCCTTTTTTTCTCTTTTTTTTCAAAATTTCGGCAGAGTTTCAGAGTACTTTGGATACCGGGATTTTTAGAAACGGGTGATTCTCTCTCTTACCTCGAACTTGGTTTTTCTTAATTTTTTCCCTATTCTAGAAGCCGGTCAACATGCAAACCGAATCAAATAACTGTACAAGTAGTACGTAGAATGCATCAGGATGGTCTTTTATTTCGGGTACACCTGTCCTAGACGGACCCAACCCCTGTGTTGAGTCCCATAAGTCAAATGCACGTGATGCAAACAAGCGTTCCTACTAGGGAGCATGAGGTTATGTTATTCTAGGTTTAAACTTGGGGTATTGTTCTAGACCTAGCTTACCCGAGCGGACAGCTTGAGCCGGGGGGGGGGGGGGAGGCAGCGTACCGGGATACAGAAGCTTCACCGGCTTTGCAACTTGTCCGAACCTCGTTCTAAAACTGGGATATGACTCTAACAGAAGAGAATTTACATGAAGTGCACACTTCCCAAATGATTTAGAAGACTCAGAGAGAAGAGGGTTTCGTAACAGTTTATATATAGTTCAGATAATATCAAAGCGGTAAAAAGCAACATTTAGCACATTAGGCCCAAACATGTAATAAAATCAGATAATAAATAAAAGCCAAATATAACAATTATTCTAAGCTCGAATTCTTGAACCCTGAACCAGAGATTCTGGGTTCGGTCCCCAGCAGAGTCGCCAGAGCCGTCACACCTCCTTTTTCCTACCCCCGGAAGGGTATAAGGAAGTTTTTTTCAATTTAAGTGACAATCGAAACGGGATTATTTATATAAATTCAAAGTCACCACTTGGGATAATTATGGTGTCTCAAGTCATCGGTTTAAATCCCGAATCGAGAAAGTTTGACTCTGTTTTACAGTCCGCGAAACACAAAAATTCGGGTAAGGAATTCTGTTAACCCGGGAGAAGGTGTTAGGCATTTTCGGGTTCCGTGGTTCTAGCACGGTCGCTCAACTATCATTATTGGCCTAATTATTTGATTTTTACATATTTAAAACCTATGTGCATTTTATTCCTTTTAACCGCTTTTAAAATTTATGGAATTATTTTCTGGAACAAGGCACGATTGTCGTACATTTGTCGTTTTGAACACATTGCAAACCATGCTACATGAAATGCACCCGCGATTTACGACATATTTATTTTATTATTATTATTGGAAATTGAAGTCGGGTCACATGAAATGTACACCCGAATTTAGAAGTTACAAATCACAACTAAGTCACGGAAACCGTATCCGTAGCTATGATAATTTATTATAACGCGCCTAAAGCAAACTACGAGAAGTCATTTTTAATATCTAAGTTATAATATTTGTGAGGGCCATGGATGATCTAATTATGGATGGCACACCTCAATCCTTTTTTCTTTAAGGAAATTGTACTTAACTAGAGCAATCTTAAGATGTTCGGATTTTAATCTAAATTGAAGTTCAATCTACACCTACTCAATACAAGCATGCATGGGATAGTATACTTAAACAATTAATTAATTGAGCAGGTTCCGGGCTTGCAATAAGCCCAGAAATGCCCAGAGATTCTAAAAGAGAAAACTGGGCTCGAGATGAAGCCCAGAAATGAAGGTGAATCAACAAGAGGCGGCGAGGGTTTAATTGGGCCAACACAAAGCCCAGCTCTTAAAGACAAGCTCCATTTTTTACGACTTGTTTTAATTATGTTTGAAGCAAACTTCATTAAATGAACTCCTGAGATTAAACAATGCACTGAACCAAACCAAAACGAAAACGAAATAGCTAAGCTAAGGCTGAAATGCCCCAGCTTGAAACGTGATTGGGCTGTCTCGATTTGGGCCCATATCATGCCTCATTCGAAACTCAACATTCTTCTTAACCAATTGCAACCCAAATCACTTGCAAATTTTAACAAATTAAAAGGGCATATCCTAAGACCAATCCTCATCATGCTACTATGTTAACAATACAAAACTTAGAATTTTCCTTATTCAGAGATCATAACAGCCTGCACATAAATTCATTTTACCACTGTCACAATATAATAAGATTCCTAACTCTAACCAAACGCAAACATGTTTCATCACGTATGGCTTATTAGTATGGACTTATTCATGTATCCTCCCAATTCTAAACATGCATTCATATCAATAACATCAATGGCAAACATGCTGAAGGTGTTCAATCACTTAAGCTCATATGGCAGCTTACAAGCAGCAGTTTAATACAGTCCCACATATTACAATTATAGGTATAGTTGAAGCTGCCTAGCCAAAATATAAAACTACTCAAACTAACTCTAACTTTCAACACTCAAACACCATGACTGACCGCACAGTAGTGAACATCAAATTTAAAGACAAACAGCTCAAACAAATGGGAAGAAAACTACAAGCAAAGAAAAAAACAAGGAAAAACATTAAACAAAAATGGATCTGGAGTTTTTCACTTTCCAGCCAGCATATTATAGCCATATTTTTGCATTTGTGAGAGTACCTGGATACAGCAAAAGGGAAAGGAAAATCCTGATATCAGCTAGAGTGAACAATAAAGAAGACCAGCAGCAGTGAACAACAATGATAATCAGAACCAAACAGCTTCAATGATCAGCTATTTTCAGCTTGGAAAACCAGAAATCCTCATGAAAGCCCTTTAAGTTCTAAAAGAAAAATCATGAAGTAATTCGAGCCAAAATTTGATGATAGGAATGCAGAAAACGTTTTGGGTATTTTCAGGGTATGAATCTCTGATCTTTTGTGTGAAAGAAGGGGTCTATATATAGCCCTTAAGAGTGCCATGTGCTGCTGAAAACATAATGGGAATTATTCCCTCACAAGGCATCTTTTCTAACATAATTGAGATAGCTGGCAGCCTTTGATTGGCTCCAGCATTTGTGCTGGCCAAAATTGGGCCAGCTGCCCCAGATTCTAGAAGTTTCCCTTCGAAAAATCTGATTTCTTATTCCCAAATTAACCTCCTAAGTTTCATCTATTCAATTAAGACCCTAGGAGTGTTTAACAATTACAAACTAAAGCAAACAACACAAAAATCTGAATTAGAAACAAGGAAGATCAAATGGGACAAATCCTAATTCATTTAAGCTTTTAACTAAACCCAAATTCTTTTATCATTGACCTTGAAATCAAAACGACACAAAACAGAAACATTTGAACCTAACATGAATCCAGAATTCCCCAATTAATGAGCCATTTTCTAAGAATTAAACCTATTGAACCAACTAACATTATTGTATCGGGGAATCAAATAACAAGAGGAAACTAACATGCATGATTTTAAATTAAATTAACTGGACACAATATTAATAAACCCTAAACGACAAACTGACCAATCATTGACTGTGATAAAAAAGCACAATTAACCCTAAAAAAACTACTGATTAGTCTAAATCACTAAAGGCAAGAGTAAACAAATAATTCTGAACGAAAATAATAACCTAAATCATGCAGCTACCAACAGAACAAACACATGAAGAACAATCAAAGAAAAATAAAATCGGCAAAGAAAAGAGAAACAGAAACAAGGCAGGAAATTACCTAGGCTGATGTAAGAAACAAATTGGACTCGAAGGACCTGGCCGGAGCTTGAACTTGGTTAGGGCAGGTTTGAAAAAAATAAATCAACCCACATGAATCAATTTCTCCTGTTAAGAGCAAGTGACTCATAGGTCTGAACCATTTGAACTTCCGAAAACACTTAGTAGAGGCTTTTAGGGTTTTCAAATTCTCGATCCAAAAACACTTGATTTTGGAGGGGACTTTTAGGAGAACCAGCAAGGTATTAGGGGTGAGGGGATTGAGGAGATGGCCTGGTGAAATTTAGGATTGATTTGGAGGGATTAAGGTTTGGACTCTGATTTTTAGATCTAACATTCGAGGATTTGGGTGGGAATTTTGGAGAAAATATTTGTGGATTCGGAAAGGGGAGGGAACGGAGACTAAAAATTTGAGGGTGTTTGGAGCATCGCCGCCGCCGTGAGGCGATTTCCGGCGGCGGAATACGGCGGAGACGGCGATTTTTTTCTTAGGCGGCTAGGGTTTCATGTCTCTGAGGTTGAGAGACGGAAATGAGAAGGGATTTTAGGGTGGGTTCAGACAGTTATATGGGTAGGATTGGTTAGTTCCCAGCCGTTGGATCTGGGATGATCAACGGTTGGGATTAGAAAGGGGTGAAACGGGGTCGTTTTAGTAAGTGGGAAATTGGACTGGGTGGGTTTGGCTTTGGGCTTTGGGCTTGGGGCTTGAACGGGTAAATAGGCAATTGGGCCACCAGATTTGGTCTCTGGGTGGCCCAAATTCGAATAACCAGCCCCCTTTTTTCCTTTTCCAATTCTCTTTTTTTATTTCCTTTTTCTTTTCTCTTTTTTTTTCTTTTTCTTTAATTAAAATCCTAAATTAATCTAAATTGTAAAATTAAACTAATTATCCAAACTATAAAATTTGTAACAATTAACTGACCCTAAATTAAAAGAGAAAAACTACTGATCTAGAATTAAAAGCTAAGCCAATTTTTTTTGATTTTTCATTTTTAATAACAACTAATTTACTAATTAATCCTAAAAATATGAAAACAAAATCTCAATGAAATGCATGGTATTTTTCGTACTTTTTTCTGATTTTAATAAAAGTAAACATGCACAGAAATGCAAACAATTAACACAAATTCCTACAAAAATCCTATAAAGCTGCAAACAATTGGAAAAAATCTATTTCTTTCATTTGTAGGAGTATTTCACATAGGGCAAAAATCATGTGCTCACAATGGGAAAAAAAACAATTTAGACAAATAGACATTACTTTAAAACAGGAATTAAAGGGGTCTTAGGTTTTTTAGCCTATAGGATCATCTTCATGCAATACTTGGTAACTTTCCCCAAGTGGGGGTGCTACACATAGCATTAGCGCACGGGTCATCATTTCCTTTACTACCCAATTACTATCTTTCAGTTATTACCTAAGCGTGCTAGTAGCTTCTAATGCGTACCTTATGTGTGCACTACCCGTCCCTTACCTATGGTCCCGGAGGTATTTAGGACCTCTACTTAGGGTGGTTCTAGACCGACCTATATTGCTTAAAAATGAGAAAATCTAGGCGAGAAACAAAATTCAGATAGGACTTCATGTAAAGAACAAATAGGGGCTCACATTGACATCCAAAAGTAGACAACAAATGCACGCAATTCAATCAGCAAATTTCGTTAATTAGGGATCCTATAGACAAGATATCTAGATGAGTAGAAACAGAATACAGAACAGCAGTTTACTAAGGCGGGCATCTGGACCTATCAGTTTTGCCTACTGATTTTATTAAGCCTTGAATCTGGGCATCTTCATGCAGTAAATATCAGCGTTTTAAACCCCAGAATCATTAATACCCTACAAATATGCCTAAGTGATTAACAGAATCCTATAGGCATGGTATCTACAATCGTAAACCTATAGCATGGTTTCTAAGCAAATCATGGATTTTAACTCGTAAAGGCAGGTTTTAACTCTTTAGATCCTAGAGGCATGCTTTCTAATTGCTGTATAGATTTAAACTCCTATAGGCAGAATCTCTAAGTGTTGACTTGATAAGAATTTCTATTAGCAGAATTCCTAAGTTTACAAACTGATTTCACCCTATAGGCATGATATCTATTAGATTAAATCCTATATACATGATTTCTAGGTTCGAAACTGATTCATTTATTTCCTATAGGCATGGTATCTAACTGATTTTTAGTTCCTATAGGCATGATATTTATTAATCGCATATGGGCAGAATTCTTTAAGCACATTGTCAGGAAAATTATTATTCAAACAAATAGGATCTTATAGACATGGTTACTAATGCATGTATAAATGTGCATGGATCCTATGGACAGGATTTCTAATGCAAAAAAAAGTCTACGAACAGGATTTTTAGCATGCGAGTGAAGTACAGAACAAAGCAATCAGAAAGCCCCATAGACATGATCTCTAAACAAGTAGTAACACTCACATAATCACCAATAAACCTATCAGCAAGATTTCTACCCGAGTTTCAAGCAAAGATATAGGAAAACCCCCAGCTTTTACTAACAAACCCCAGATCTATTTATTACAGGAATAATTACAGCCCAGAATGAATAAACTATATAACAGTATCTATTACACTATAGGGAGCCTTGGCAGGCCCAATATAAACCTGAGAGCCAGGCCTTCAACACAATAGCCTTGAAACAGTAGCAGGGATCCACAACACCTTAAGCCAGGCATCTAGTGTGTCAAAGTTCCCAAAGAGCCTCAAGGACCCAGGGCAATGCTCACACTGAATCCACACATTCAACACGAAATTCATAAGAGATTGGTAAACCAGCTCCAAATTGTCAGAGTTCAAAGG
Organism: Nicotiana attenuata; assembly: GCF_001879085.1. Lineage (NCBI taxonomy): Eukaryota > Viridiplantae > Streptophyta > Magnoliopsida > Solanales > Solanaceae > Nicotiana > Nicotiana attenuata. Next base: position 1,352,124 of record NW_017670275.1, read on the forward strand.
AGTCTCAGGGACCCTAGGCAGTGCTCACATTGGAGGTGGTAGGAACCTAGATAGCTAAGAGTAGAAGTTTGAAAAAAATAGTATATATAAGGGGTAGGGGACAGTTTTAGAAAACAGTTTGATTTTTTAGGAACAGACAGGTTCAAATTACAAGACTACAAACAGAACAGAGTCCATATTTAGCAGATTGGTATTAGTTCAGACATGGATAATATACCAGTCATTAAAGCAATCACAACAAGAGCAGAGATACTTGAATTACAGCCAGAACTGACGACACATATTGGCAATACCCAAACTTGTTCTGAATAGGGGAGCATACAACTGAATCTATCAAGGTTTCACATTACTAAAGATTACTTAGTTTATTAATTATCACTAGGTGGGACCATATAGGCATGTATTGAACAGAAACATGTTGAAGTTTGAAATAACTGACCAAACAAACACATAGCACAGGGTAGCAGGAACTAAAGCATGCTAGTCTAGAAAGAAGTAAACAGAAATCATGGGCCAGACATGCTAAGGTAAACTAACCACACAAGCACATAGAATAGAGTAGGAATTAAGGCATACCAATTAGGAAGGAAGCAAACAGGAAACATATGGCAAACAGAAGCATATCGAGGTTTGAAGTAAACTAATCATATAATCACATGGAACAGAAAAAGATAAGAAGAACTAAGGCATAACAGTTGAGAAAGAGATGGTCAGGAATCATGTATCAAACATAAGCATGTTGAGGTCACTGACTACATAAACATATAGAATAGAACAAGATAACAGGAATTAAGGCATACCGGTTAGGGAGAAAGTAAACAGGAAGGTGAAGGTAATTGGAATCCAAAAGTCTAGCCTTGGCTTTCAGCCGGCTATACACTGCAGCAAATCAGAGTGATAGAAAGAACTCAAGTTGTGTGAGTGTAAGTGTGTAAGTGTAGGTTTGTAGGTGTGAGCTTGTGTGTCTCAGCGTGTGTTTAAAAATCAGAACAATGAAGGGTTTTTATAGCATATAGTAGAGTAAAACCAAATAAGGTAGGAGAAGCAATGGCACATAAAATAAGGTATGAAAAATCAATTAGCAATCAGTTAAGGTCGGCATAGATCAATTAACAGGCGTAAAATCAGGCTAGCATCAGTTAATGGAGTCAATCATTAGTCAAATAAGGTAAGGAATAATTCCAGAATCAATTAGAAGTCGACTTTAATAACTAGAACATAAAATCAGGCCAGTAAGGTTAAGTCAAAGGGAAGTAGCATAAATTATCAATCAGACATTGGTCCAAATAAGGTAAGAACAGGTAAATCGAACAAAACAAGAAAGTATTAGTATCGTACAGGAAAGGAAAGATTAAAATCTCAGTAAAGGGTTTCAAAACCCTGATTTTTGGGTAAACCGTAAAGTCAGCAGAGAAACAAGGACAAAATAATCACACACTGTGCATAATGAACATAGACAAGAGATTTATACGAAAAGCACAAAGAATCGAATTAGAGAAGATCTGAAACCCTAATTTCAGGATGAGTAAATCAATTTAAAAAAACAACTATAGGAATGACATAGATACGCACAGATACACGAAAACTATAAAGAGAAAATACTCCAAATTAAGGAACCCTGACAGATCTGAAAAGATTTGGGGGCCCTAATTTTAGGGTAAGTAAAATTAAGCGGAAAACCCTTTTAACGAAATCATGAAAAGATTCACAGGTAGTCATGCAGAAACATAGATATGCTTTTTAACGAAAAATAAGTACTGAATCTCATCAGATTTCAAAGGATCTAAACTCTAGCTTTAGGGTAAAATAAGGCATAAGCAAAATCTCAGAGGTTCAAAACATAAGGAGATGGAGAAAGAACATAGATGGAAAGAGATAAAGATTAGAACCAGATTCGGTTCAAAACAGGAGAGATCCACTGTCGACGCCCCCTTTTTCCCAAGAAATCGGGTTTACGACATTTTTGGAAAAGACAACTCTATTCCTGTTTGGGAATAGGGTTGTGGAATTGAAGAGTCGCCACCTAATGATTATAGTGCATTAGGACACTTTAAGGAAGAATTTGAGATGAAGAACCAGAGTTCGGGTAAGGGCTAGAAATTATCTCGAGGGGAAGGTGTTAGGCACCCCTCAAGATCCATTAGTGTGGTTCCCGGCCATTTTACAATTGTGACTTTAAGTGAAGACAACAAGTAAACAAGCAAGAATTACAAATACGAGGGGGTTTTCCTATAATAGTTGCAAATAATTTGAATTTAAACGAAGTTAAAGCGGCTGAAATTTGAGAAGAAAGTAGTTTTCGAAATAAAAATAAACAGATATAGGGAGAGGGGTCCTATGTTTATAAATAATATGGATCACCCCACACAACACCCGGTAACCGTTTATACACGTGGTGTTATCGCGTGGTCATCATATCCATATCTACCCTTCCCACCCCATTAAGGTATTAAAGCGCGGAATGTCTTGTTACTTATTGCATGCTAGTACCCGTCCCAATCCTATCAGTCCCGGAGGCATTTGGACTAACTAGTCCTAATGGGAGAGGGGTTTGGGGCCTTTTGGAGAGTTTTCAAAGGACAAAATACTAAGGCGTCAATCAAAACACATAACGCAAGTAAAGGGGAAAGCAAATAAGCAAGTAGGGCTCATATAAGCCTCCTAAAATCAGATAAAGCCATAGAGTTTAGCATGTCTTGCACGTACTGATTTAGTATTAAATTAAATTAAAGCGATAAGCGGACTGGTTCAACACATATTTTTGGCCAGGAAGTCTACATTAGGCTTACTCGAATGCAGTTATCTAAGACTGATCCGGTTGATTAGTTAAATCCTTTGTCTATGTGTTGGATAGAACTACTGATTTTAAAACACAAGCTGATTTTAAAAGAAAATTTCAGAGTAACAAAAAGTTTCAGAAAAGGGTACGTGATTTAACAACTAAACGAGTTCCAGAATGCAGATCGGTTGGGAAATGTTTACCAGAGTTCATGCGAGTAGGTTTAGAAAGAAAAGTCGTTTGTTTTAGTAAAATCAACACTGTTTTGAATAAGTGAGACAATTTTTGGTTTCGAAATCCCTATAGGCATGCTTTCTATACGTGATACCCTTTTAAATACTAACGGAAGCCTTGTAAACCAAGATATCTACATATGCCATTTTATTATTAAACCTATCTGTTTGCCTAATGATGTTATTATATGCAGAGATGCAAACCCCTATAGGCATGGTATCTACATGCAGAATTCTTATGAGCAGGATATCTATATGATATACAAAATTCTTATAGGCATGATTTCTATATGCAGATGCATAAACTTGTGAACATGATTTCTATATATGAAAGTGCAGAAATTCAGAAGCAAACCCTATAGGCAGGATGTCTATATGCTTAGTTGCAGAAATCAAATGTTAAATCCTATAGACATGTTTCTACGTGTGAAGTTGCACAAATCAGAAATAAATCCCTACAGGCATATTTTCTACCCTTAGTGCACAAAAAATAAACCCCCTCCCCCTTTTCTTTATTGAATCCCCATGAGTTTATACAAATCATTACAGACCAGTAGAACAAGACTGAAATTAAAAGTACATCAGAAGCTATCAGCTACATCCGAGCAGCCTAATTCAGACTTAGTGTCTAATAATATGAGATTGAGCCACTTCCGAGATCCAGATTTCCAAGGCCTTCTCTTATCTAGGGTGTTTCAGAGATCCAAGGGGTTTCAGGAACCCCAGGCAGTGCTTACACCCAAGATGCTAATCAGAATGAGTTATAGTGCAGTGTGGAAGAGCCAACCCTCAAGTGTCCAAGTTCAGAGGGAGCTCAGGGGTCCCAAGGCAAGGCTCACAAGAGAGGGGCAGAACTTAAGTTCTAAGAATGAGTGCAAGTGTAACAGGGAGGGGTAGGGAGTGCCAAAGCAGGCTGGTGGTCACACCTAACCATGAGGTAGGCTGGCACACCCCTGACCAAACCTGTTGGCCAAACATTGGAGAGTAAGGACCTATTGAAGGTCAAGCCATGGCCTGGGCAGTAATTAGAATACTGTCAGGCCAAAGCTTTAACTCAACACACATAATAAGGGAATGGGGATGGGAAATTGAAAGAGCTTAGGACCCAAAGGGTCCAGTTCATATCCATGGACAATAACTTCAGCTATATTGCCATGTTTTTGAACCATAGCTCAAAACACATAAGGGGATATAGGAATGGGATTCATTACAAGAAATGGGCAGAACACATTACACAAAGATTAAATACTTCAGACATTAAAGTGAACATGGACATAAGAACTGGTAAGTAAACACATTGGGGTTGGGGCTAGAATTAAAACTAGGACATACCAGTTTCAGAAAGCAAAGAGAGCAGAAATCTTGTAACAGGCCACAATACAAATAGCAAAAGTATACTTATGAGTGTGAGTCTGAGTTCAAAAAAAAGACTCGAGTGTTGGTCGTGTGTGTGTGTTAAGAAAGGAGCAGGTATTTATAGTTTGAAATCAGGCAGGGAACAAAGGTAAGAAAATAATCATGTATCAATTAGAATCAATCAGTAGCAGAAAATCCTTTGATTGAGGAGTTCAAATTTGAACGGTAAAGGGCAGAAATTATTTAAGGAAGGAGATCAAGTAAACATATTGTGCATAGCATACAAATAAGGGGTAAATACATAGGGGTTTTAATTAAGGAAAGAAAATTTGAAACACACGGTTAAGTAAATAAGGCAAAAACAAAGTAAATCAATTAGTACATAGTAAATCAGGGAATCAGGGATTCAAAATCACTAATGAACCAAGTCAGAAATAAGGGAATCGAAAGGTTAAAGAGAGTTTTCAAATAAAACAAGGAAAGAATCAATCATGCTTACACAAGGAAGTCTGAAATCAGTCCCAAAATTCTAGAGGGACAACCAGTGTATATAAAGAATGCACAACATTGGGCGTGTGAGGTTAAATCATGACAAAGAGAAACAATAATGCTAGCGAAACATGATAGTCGTATAGGCTAATCAGAAGCATGCTAAAGAGTCAAGTAAACAGGGTCTTATAGATTTTAGCAAAAAGTCAGAACCACATGGAGAAACAAAGTTGAAACAAAGATGAAACAACTTCAGGAACTCAGAGATTAGGGTTTTGAAACCAAGCAAGTTTAGAGATGAGAAGCACACAAAGCACGTAACAAGTGGCCTCAAACTCGAATAAAACCCCCAAATTCTAGGGTTTTTACCATTAATCGAGTCTAGAGACGAAAACAAGCAAGTCAGACAAAAGAATACTAACAAAATAAGTTCAGAAAACTCAAAGGGACTGAGACCTTAAACATGTATTTCCCAGAAAACTTCATGAAAACATAATAAAAGAAAAATCGTGCAAAATACAGTAGGGGAAGTCATAAGAGCAAGATAGAAGAAAACACAGCAGAAGAAAACACATAAGAATCACAGTAGAGCATGTAAAATCAGAGAAACCCTAAATCGGAGAAGATGAAAGGTTTGAAAGCAAACTTTTGAAAGAAACTTTGAGAAATCGTTTGAAAACCTTAAAATAAACATAGATCTAGAATAGATCTAGAGGAATCAGGAGAACCTCGAAAGGCTAGGTTTCAGAAGAACCCTAGAAGCGAGAAAGCCTAGAAAAGTCACGATCTAAGCTAGAGAATATCACAATCAGGCTCAAAAGACTAAGAGCCACCGGAGCAAAGCCGGAGATGGCCGGGATCTTCGAATAGGTGAAGATCTGAGTGAAGGCCCTCGAGGTCTGGCCTCGATTCTTCAATCAACAGGCATGCAGGAGCCATTGGAGGCAGGTACAGGCCTTCAATGGCTTTGGAAGCCATGAATTCAGGCGATTTTGGGTGGTAACCGGAGGGAGGCGGCTAGGGTTAGGTTTAGGTCTTAGAGAGAATCAGAGAGGAGAGGGGATTCGAGGGCGGCGGGTTAGGAGATATGAGGGAATTAGGGTAGTCGTGTGGATTAAAAAAGGAAGGGACGAATAGGGGCCGTTGATCTCAAAGATCAACGGCCAGGATAAAAAAGGGTCTGGGTCGGGTTATTTGGAATAGGGTCGCGGGTTAGGTTTAAACGGAAATGGGTTGGGAATTTGGGGCTGAGATTGGACCTAATTTGAGGCTAAAATTGAAATAGATGGGGCTAGTATTTAAATAGCCAATTTTCCTTTGTTTGATTTTATAAAAATAGTGAAAATTACTCTGGGATAAAATCAAAAGCAATGAACCCCTTAATAATTCATAAATATTAATTGAAAAATACTGGAACTATTTTTACAATTATAAAATACTATTAATCGTAAAATAGGCTATGATTGCAATTATATGCAATTTAGCTTTAAAATACCAAATAAATTCGTAAAAAATGTGCCAAAAATCACCTTAATTATATTTTGGTGTAAATATGAGAATGAAATAAGTTATTCACCAAAAAATGATAATTTTGGAAAAGAATACTGGATTTTGTTGTATTAAAATAGGCAATAAATTGGTTTAAAAATCATTAAAAATTTGGAAAAGTACCGAAAATCTTGGGGGTGCTTATATATGCACATATGCTATTCTGGAAATATTTTGGGTGTAAAACATAGGGAAAAATTGGTATCAACAGCTGCCCCTCTTTACCCTGGAAGGATGAAAGAGTTGTCGGGTAAAGATATGATGGCCAATTTTGACCGGAAGCGGCGATTTGACAAGAATTTGACCGAGCTCTGGTTTCTGAGCTGCCTACATATCCCTGGTTTACAGGAATCAGGCCGTATGTAGTTCAGGAACCATTGACGGAACATGCCGATGGAGATTCGAAAGAGACAGACACGATGTTTTGGGTGGCAAGAAGTATTTGAAGTTTGATCGGCTGCGGGAACCGGAGCGGGATCGCTCTTGCTGAGGTGGCCGTTGCTGGCCGGTGTACCTGCAAGTGAGCAATACGGGCGTATATTGTGCATAAACTTAAACGTGATGCAAGTTCCTATTGGACCATAAATGTTGTCTTTGGACGGTTAGGATGACGTCCTCGGACCATGATGTCCTGGGCCATGAAGCGCAGAATTAAAGGATTCGCAGGCTATGAAATGATGTTCTCGGGCTATGATAATGATGCCTCCGAACCATGATGCCTTTGAATAATGATATGCAGGATATAAAGCGGGTCCTCGGGCCATGGCATGGTGTTCTCGGGCTATGAAGATGATGCCTCCGAACAATGACGCCCTCGGACAGTTTGGCGGTGTTTCAGCCCATGAAATGCAAGATTTGGCGGTATTTCAGCCCATGAAATGCAAGATTTGGCGGTATTTCAGCCGGTGCAGAAAAATGTAAATGGCGATATTTCGGCCGACAGAAATTTAAATAAAACAGCAATGTTTCAGCTGATGTAAAAAATGTAAATGGCGATATTTCAGCCGACAGAAGTTAAAAATAAGCAGGCGATGTTTCAGCCGATGTAGCAAAAATTTAAATGGCGATATCTCAGCCGACAAAAAAATTTAAATAAAACAGCGACGTTTTAGTTGATGTAGAAACGTAAATGGCGTTATTTCAGCCGATACCGAGAATTAAATAAAGTTGGCGATACTTCAACTGATAAAGAAGGGTGATTATAAATGGCGACGTTTCAGCCGATAGGGATTTAAACAAAAATTGGCGGTGTTTTAGCCATGCAAGATTTGTATGAAGATGGCGGTATTTCAGCCGATGCAAATAGAGGTGGCGATATTTCAGCCATGCAGATGGAGACAGCGCTTAGTCTCGAAAGGCAGAAAGGTAGCCTTATGCAATGCAAGAAAATGCATGATGGAGACAATGCTTAGTCTCGAAAGGCAGAAAGGTAGCCTTATGTAGTGCAGATAATGCAGATGGAGACAGTGCTTAGTCTCGAAAGGCAGAAAGGTAGCCTTATGCAATGCAAGAAAATGCAGGATGGAGACAGTGCTTAGTCTCGAAAGGCAGAAAGGTAGCCTTATGCAATGCAAAATGCAGGATGGAGACAGTGCTTAGTCTCGAAAGGCAGAAAGGTAGCCTTATGCAATGCAGATAATGCAGATGGAGACAGTGCTTAGTCTCGAAAGGCAGAAAGGTAGCCTTATGCAATGCGAGAATGTAAAAGGACGAGTAGTAATGAGACTTCTTAGCTGATAGTTGATATCGTGACTGCTGGGGAGGTTGTGTTTGGATAGCAATTACGAACAAGTGATGATTCTGAGAGGTTGCGTTCTTGAGAAAGTATGCGTGCATAAATATACCTGACGATATTGTTAGTCTGGTGCCTGCATCCAAAGAAAAATCGTGAGTTTTGTAAGGGGAAAGGCTAGTTCGTTTTCCCCTGGCTTCCGGCGTTGCGTATCATTGGGGTAGCATTGCTAAACAGCAGCACGAACAGTAGTTATGCATGATTTAGTAAATATAACGTAGGTAGAAAATAGTTTTCTTTAGATGAACCAACGACTGCAACGTGGTTCAAGACATTGCAACCTTTCTTGCTCCGAAATTTTGAGGGTCCTCCTCAAAATTCTGCCCCAGTATACTGGGCTGGCGCTTCTGACGGCTGCACTGAACGGCTAAAAAAAATCAACTTCGGAATTTTGAGGGTCCTCCTCAAAATTCTGCCCCAGTTTACTGAGGTGACATTCCTGGCGATGAATGGCTGAAAACTAACTTCGGAATTTTGAGGAGGAGAATTTTGAGGGTCCTCCTCAAAATTCTTCCAAGTTCCAATAGCAGGGAGGAAAAATGGAATTTTTATTAAATTGTGACCGAACCCATAGGGCTGCCTACGTATCCCCTCTTAAACGGGAATCAGGTCAGGCGTAGTTCAAATTAAATCATCATAAGAAATCATAAGTGGTTACACATAGTATCGTTTCACTGCATCTGAATTGATTGGCTTTGGCCAGATGATAACTGTGATTTTAACACGTTTTATGCCCATACTTGCCTATGCTTTATGTGTGAATTGTCATAAAATAGACCCAGAATGCTTACAAAGTGCGCTTGATTGCAGGTTTGAGCGACAAGATGACGAAATTCAAAAATCAGCTCGAAACGGAGTGAAACCTGCTCAAGTGTCAAAAATCATTGAAGTAGGGACAAAAGGACCTAGCGCGGACCGCACTGATTTGTTGCGCGGCCGCGCTAGGAGATTCAGAGAGCATCCATTTCAGGGGTTTCCATGCGCGGTCAGCGCTCTTTTCTACGCGGCCAGCGCTGGTGTCCACGCGGTCGCGATTCATTGTTGTGCGGTCCGCGCCCATTAGCATGCGCGGCCGCGCTACCTCTTTTGTGCGGTCCACGTCCCCAGCTTCAGAAGTGAATGATCGAAGGCCAAGACCCCTACGCGACCGCGCTGCATTTCAGCGCGGTCCGCGCTAGCCCCGCAGGGGTATTTTTGTCCAGTTTTTCTGGCATAGTATAAATAGAATATTTTATTATTTCTAGGTCAAGTTTTAGATATCAGATAGCAGCAGCACTCGTGAGACTCAAGTTTTAGCCTATTTTGGGCATTTTCATCTTGTTTTATCGTGGATTCTTGTAGATTAACATTTTAGTTAATTAATATGTTGATTTTATCTACTACTTCTTCAATTTCTGTTGCTATTATGGCTAGCTAAACCCATTAGCTAGGGTTGTGGCTCAACCCTAGTGTGGGTAATTAATGTGTGTGATTGTTTAATGCTTGAATGATGTTGGGTGTTTGATATTGTTGAAATGTGATTTTTGACCCTCCCCGAAATTTTACCCATTTTAGCATGTAAATATTTAGTTTAGGCCCAATATCGCCATTTTAACTAATTTTTACTATTTTACTTTATTTTATTACAAGAAAATGAAATATTAATATTTTATAGTCATTCTTAATCTTAAAAAAAAATTACCAAAATAGTACCTTATCTTTATTTTTATAATCTTGAAAACACACAAAAAAAAATAGTTTTATGTTTTATAGTTTAGTTCAATTAATTAAAATTAGTCTTATATTTTTATATTATAATTGTACCTAATTTTAGAAGAAAGAATTAGTTTTAGGTTGGTTTATCCCGTTTTTATAAATCTTATAGTCCGTTTTTAGTCTTTGGCCCAAAATCCCTAGCCCATAGTTCCTAGGCCCATACCCCTAACCTAATCCCTACCCTATATAATACTACCTACACCACAAACACACCCTAGACTAAAAAATATACAATCAGGCGCAATACACAAAAAGGGAGACGGAAAAATCTGAGCCGCAACTTGAACCATAAGTTGCTTGGCTTGTTAGCCTACCCAATTGGTCTTGAGAGAGTCAATTGGGCAAAATCACTCTTTCTACCGAGAGGTGTGAGAGCGAGTGCAATCGTGCAACGGTTATAGCATAAGCCCCATAATCATCATTCTTGTATTAGGAATCTCTACCCGTTAGTTGACCACCTAGGTAAATGCCACGACCCTAGTGCCTTTCTCTATCTTGCATACAACCTAGAATTAATATCTTAGCATAATTTAGTTATAATTAGTAGTTGTTAAATTGTAGTTGATAATCATAAAAACCCAAAAATGATAGAAGATCAATTAGAAGCAAACACGCATTTCTAGGCTAAGCAAATATCCAATTCCCTTTCTAGCTCCCTGTGGAAATTGACCCCGATACCACTATTGGGTAAAAGTATTAGCGCCCACTCTTCCAAAGGTTGAGTTCGCTGGCGATAATCACTTTTGGCGCCGTTGCCGGGGAGCTTACGGTGTTGACTATTTGTGTAGCTAGTTTTGTGTTTTGCTTCTCTTTCCTTCTTTTTACTAACTTTATTTGTGTTGATCCATCAGGTACACATGGCTCTAAACGGAAATGACCCTCTTGGCAATGCCTTGGCGGGGGAGGAGGTTGAAGATGTTGAGCAAGATGAGCTTCCGGTACCTCAAGTACCACGGAGAGGTCGAAATGCCAATGCTAATATACATGACAACAATCCTATTCCAGACCCTCCTCCGCCACCGCCAAGAGCGGTCCCAAGAGTTCTTCCTAATCAAGGGTACGCGAGTGCCATTGTTCCTCCCCGAATCCGGGCGAGGAACTTTCAAATCACAAATGTCATGTTGACCTTGCTCGAGCAAAGGGGATATTTACGGGCGCCTCCGACCAAAATGCATACAAGCACTTGAAGGGGTTCGTAGATACTTGCTGGGGCAGCAAACAAACAAACGTGTCAGAGGATGCATTGATATTGAGGCTTTTCCCGTTTTCTCTTCGGGGCAAAGCGTTGGACTGGTTAGAAAGGTTACCAAATCATTCTATCACCACATGGGATGAATTGGCGGACAAATTTATTGCCAAGTTCTTTTCTCCAAGTCATATGGCGGCTCTTCGGGACGAGATTCTAGCCTTTAAGCAAATGCCAACGGAGCCATTGCATGAGATCTGGGAGCGATATAGAACAATGGTGAAGGAATGCCCTAACAATGACATGATTGAGGCGATGATCCAACAGACTTTCTATAGGGGCATCAACACCACAAATCAATGCATTGTGAACCAATTGGCCGGTGGGAACTTTATGAAACTTTCTTACCAAGAGGCATGTGACGTACTTGATGAAATGGTGGACAACTCTTCGGCATGGCAAAGCCGAGCGAATGTACCCCAAGGTGACCCCACGGTCATCCATTTGCACAAGGAGTTGAGTGATCATGGCCAAGCTATAACCGAACTTACAACCACAATGAATCAGTTGGCGAAGGCGCAATTGCAACAAGTACAAAA